>NW_026869482.1:0-14081 GCF_023558535.2 Drosophila nasuta
ATAAATGACTTGTGCAAGTACTTAAAGATTAATAATATAACATCTACTGCACACCACCACCAGACCGTTGGAACAGTCGAAAGAAGTCACAGAACTTTCAATGAATATATACGATCTTATATATCAGCTGATAAAACTGATTGGGACGTATGGATTCAATATTTCGTATACTGTTTCAACACGACCCCTCTATGGCACATAACTATTGTCCATATGAGTTAGTTTTTGGAAAATTGCATAATTTACCAAATGATTTTAGTACTATAAATAGAATAGATCCTTTATATAACATAGATGATTACGCTAAAGAAGTTAAGTTTAGGTTAGAATCAGCCTATAAAAGAGCAAGAATAATGCTCGACAAATACAAAACTAAGAATAAAAGAAATTTATGACAAAAAGGCTGTAGATTTCGAACTACAAATAGGAGATAAAGTTATATTAAAAACGAAACTGGCCATAAATTGGACCCAGTATATTTAGGACCCTATACAGTAGTTAAAATAGAAGACAGAGATAACGTAGTAATTAAAGGCGAGAAAAATAAGACCCAAAAGGTCCATAAGGATAGGTTAAAAATTTTCAATTAAAAAAATTTAAAAAAAAGGAACTTGGCCTGATCAACCAAAACACAAAAAAATATATATATATAATTACTTTATTATTTACATTAAAATATATAATCGCGTTTTAAACTAAAAAATCAAATTTTATATTTCAATTTCAATTAAAAAACGATAAAGTAAAATCCTTTTCAAAATTTCAATTTTAAATTTGTAAACATTTAAAACAATAAATTAAAATAACTTCATTATATTACGTTATTTTCAAAAGGAAGGAGATGTAATATGCACATATGTCATACATATCGGGTGTACACTGTGATTACCATTTGTATCGAGTGTACACTGTGTTTGGCACTTATGTGGCGGCAACACTTTGTGCAGCCACATACAAATCATAATAAACAATAACAAAATCAAGTGAGCGCGTAACATGATCCGCCGCTTGTGCGAATTCGGCTAAGTCAGCATATGCACGCTGACCGCCAGTGCCCTATGCATAAGTGCATAATACACTCTCTCACTCTAAAGAATTTATGTAAGACAAAAGCATGCTTGTCCATTGACACCTAAGTATAAGTATATACATATAAGTAATATATAATGCAGCCGCGCGCTGCCGGCTGAACCGGCAGCGCAGTGCGCGCTGAACTTATGTACTTAGGGTAAGAGAACATTTAACTCAAAATAAAAGAACATTATTAAAACCAAACCAAAACTGCACTGACGTGCATGTGTTAATTCAATTAAACTTAAAAAGCTAAAGAATTCTTCCACCAACTATTGTCAAATATAACAATAGTCTCTGAGATCTAGGTGTTCATACGGACAGACGGACAGACGGAGATGGCTAGATCGTCTCGGCTGTTGACGCTGATCAAGAATATATATACTTTATAGGGTCGGAGATGCCTCCTTCTACCTGTTACATACATTTCGGGTATAAAAAATTTTGTACCCCGAGCGGGCTCGAACCCGAGTCCCCGACTACCGCAACAGTAATATGCTTGCACTCTACCAATAAAGCTATCGCAGTGCCTCTTTGCATACAGATACAAATATAGAGGCGAGCATGTATATACGTATACGCATACATACAACACATACATAGAAAGCGTTTTTGCCCATACAAAACTATTTCTTTAATAACTTCTACAATTTGTATCTGATCGCAACCAAATTTTCAGCAATCATAAATGCTATAGTTATTATTGTATATACCAAAATTCGCAACTCTAGCGTTACAATTACGCTTGTTAATCGATTTTTTGATTTGCGGGGCGGAAGTGGGCGTGGCAAAATTTGAAACAAACTTGATCTGCGTGCAAACATAACAAATGCTGTCGAAAAAATTATAGCTCTCTCTCTTATAGTCTCTGAGATCTAGGTGTTCATACGGACAGACGGACAGACGGACATGGCTAGATCGTCTCGGCTGTTGACGCTGATCAAGAATATATATACTTTATAGGGTCGGAGATGCCTCCTTCTACCTGTTACATACATTTCCTGCCGGCACAAAGTTATAATACCCTTCTACCCTATGGGTAGCGGGTATAAAAAATTTTGTACCCCGAGCGGGCTCGAACCCGAGTCCCCGACTACCGCAACAGTAATATGCTTGCACTCTACCAATAGAGCTATCGCAGTGCCTCTTTCATACAGATACAAATATAGAGGCGAGCATGTATATACGTATACGCATACATACAACACATACATAGAAAGCGTTTTTGCCCATACAAAACTATTTCTTTAATAACTTCTACAATTTGTATCTGATCGCAACCAAATTTTCAGCAATCATAAATGCTATAGTTATTATTGTATATACCAAAATTCGCAACTCTAGCGTTACAATTACGCTTGTTATTCGATTTTTGATTTGCGGGGCGGAAGTGGGCGTGGCAAAATTTGAAACAAACTTGATCTGCGTGCAAACATAACAAATGCTGTCGAAAAAATTATAGCTCTCTCTCTTATAGTCTCTGAGATCTAGGTGTTCATACGGACAGACGGACAGACGGACATGGCTAGATCGTCTCGGCTGTTGACGCTGATCAAGAATATATATACTTTATAGGGTCGGAGATGCCTCCTTCTACCTGTTACATACATTTCCTGCCGGCACAAAGTTATAATACCCTTCTACCCTATGGGTAGCGGGTATAAAAAAATTTTGTACCCCGAGCGGGCTCGAACCCGAGTCCCCGACTACCGCAACAGTAATATGCTTGCACTCTACCAATAGAGCTATCGCAGTGCCTCTTTCATACAGATACAAATATAGAGGCGAGCATGTATATACGTATACGCATACATACAACACATACATAGAAAGCGTTTTTGCCCATACAAAACTATTTCTTTAATAACTTCTACAATTTGTATCTGATCGCAACCAAATTTTCAGCAATCATAAATGCTATAGTTATTATGTATATACCAAAATTCGCAACTCTAGCGTTACAATTACGCTTGTTATTCGATTTTTGATTTGCGGGGCGGAAGTGGGCGTGGCAAAAATTTGAAACAAACTTGATCTGCGTGCAAACATAACAAATGCTGTCGAAAAAATTATAGCTCTCTCTCTTATAGTCTCTGAGATCTAGGTGTTCATACGGACAGACGGACAGACGGACATGGCTAGATCGTCTCGGCTGTTGACGCTGATCAAGAATATATATACTTTATAGGGTCGGAGATGCCTCCTTCTACCTGTTACATACATTTCCTGCCGGCACAAAGTTATAATACCCTTCTACCCTATGGGTAGCGGGTATAAAAAATTTTGTACCCCGAGCGGGCTCGAACCCGAGTCCCCGACTACCGCAACAGTAATATGCTTGCACTCTACCAATAAAGCTATCGCAGTGCCTCTTGCATACAGATACAAATATAGAGGCGAGCATGTATATACGTATACGCATACATACAACACATACATAGAAAGCGTTTTTGCCCATACAAAACTATTTCTTTAATAACTTCTACAATTTGTATCTGATCGCAACCAAATTTTCAGCAATCATAAATGCTATAGTTATTATTGTATATACCAAAATTCGCAACTCTAGCGTTACAATTACGCTTGTTATTCGATTTTTGATTTGCGGGGCGGAAGTGGGCGTGGCAAAATTTGAAACAAACTTGATCTGCGTGCAAACATAACAAATGCTGTCGAAAAAATTATAGCTCTCTCTCTTATAGTCTCTGAGATCTAGGTGTTCATACGGACAGACGGACAGACGGACATGGCTAGATCGTCTCGGCTGTTGACGCTGATCAAGAATATATATACTTTATAGGGTCGGAGATGCCTCCTTCTACCTGTTACATACATTTCCTGCCGGCACAAAGTTATAATACCCTTCTACCCTATGGGTAGCGGGTATAAAAAATTTTGTACCCCGAGCGGGCTCGAACCCGAGTCCCCGACTACCGCAACAGTAATATGCTTGCACTCTACCAATAAAGCTATCGCAGTGCCTCTTGCATACAGATACAAATATAGAGGCGAGCATGTATATACGTATACGCATACATACAACACATACATAGAAAGCGTTTTTGCCCATACAAAACTATTTCTTTAATAACTTCTACAATTTGTATCTGATCGCAACCAAATTTTCAGCAATCATAAATGCTATAGTTATTATTGTATATACCAAAATTCGCAACTCTAGCGTTACAATTACGCTTGTTAATCGATTTTTGATTTGCGGGGCGGAAGTGGGCGTGGCAAAATTTGAAACAAACTTGATCTGCGTGCAAACATAACAAATGCTGTCGAAAAAATTATAGCTCTCTCTCTTATAGTCTCTGAGATCTAGGTGTTCATACGGACAGACGGACAGACGGACATGGCTAGATCGTCTCGGCTGTTGACGCTGATCAAGAATATATATACTTTATAGGGTCGGAGATGCCTCCTTCTACCTGTTACATACATTTCCTGCCGGCACAAAGTTATAATACCCTTCTACCCTATGGGTAGCGGGTATAAAAAATTTTGTACCCCGAGCGGGCTCGAACCCGAGTCCCCGACTACCGCAACAGTAATATGCTTGCACTCTACCAATAAAGCTATCGCAGTGCCTCTTTCATACAGATACAAATATAGAGGCGAGCATGTATATACGTATACGCATACATACAACACATACATAGAAAGCGTTTTTGCCCATACAAAACTATTTCTTTAATAACTTCTACAATTTGTATCTGATCGCAACCAAATTTTCAGCAATCATAAATGCTATAGTTATTATTGTATATACCAAAATTCGCAACTCTAGCGTTACAATTACGCTTGTTAATCGATTTTTGATTTGCGGGGCGGAAGTGGGCGTGGCAAAATTTGAAACAAACTTGATCTGCGTGCAAACATAACAAATGCTGTCGAAAAAATTATAGCTCTCTCTCTTATAGTCTCTGAGATCTAGGTGTTCATACGGACAGACGGACAGACGGACATGGCTAGATCGTCTCGGCTGTTGACGCTGATCAAGAATATATATACTTTATAGGGTCGGAGATGCCTCCTTCTACCTGTTACATACATTTCCTGCCGGCACAAAGTTATAATACCCTTCTACCCTATGGGTAGCGGGTATAAAAAATTTTGTACCCCGAGCGGGCTCGAACCCGAGTCCCCGACTACCGCAACAGTAATATGCTTGCACTCTACCAATAGAGCTATCGCAGTGCCTCTTTGCATACAGATACAAATATAGAGGCGAGCATGTATATACGTATACGCATACATACAACACATACATAGAAAGCGTTTTTGCCCATACAAAACTATTTCTTTAATAACTTCTACAATTTGTATCTGATCGCAACCAAATTTTCAGCAATCATAAATGCTATAGTTATTATTGTATATACCAAAATTCGCAACTCTAGCGTTACAATTACGCTTGTTAATCGATTTTTTGATTTGCGGGGCGGAAGTGGGCGTGGCAAAAATTTGAAACAAACTTGATCTGCGTGCAAACATAACAAATGCTGTCGAAAAAATTATAGCTCTCTCTCTTATAGTCTCTGAGATCTAGGTGTTCATACGGACAGACGGACAGACGGACATGGCTAGATCGTCTCGGCTGTTGACGCTGATCAAGAATATATATACTTTATAGGGTCGGAGATGCCTCCTTCTACCTGTTACATACATTTCCTGCCGGCACAAAGTTATAATACCCTTCTACCCTATGGGTAGCGGGTATAAAAAATTTTGTACCCCGAGCGGGCTCGAACCCGAGTCCCCGACTACCGCAACAGTAATATGCTTGCACTCTACCAATAAAGCTATCGCAGTGCCTCTTTCATACAGATACAAATATAGAGGCGAGCATGTATATACGTATACGCATACATACAACACATACATAGAAAGCGTTTTTGCCCATACAAAACTATTTCTTTAATAACTTCTACAATTTGTATCTGATCGCAACCAAATTTTCAGCAATCATAAATGCTATAGTTATTATTGTATATACCAAAATTCGCAACTCTAGCGTTACAATTACGCTTGTTAATCGATTTTTGATTTGCGGGGCGGAAGTGGGCGTGGCAAAATTTGAAACAAACTTGATCTGCGTGCAAACATAACAAATGCTGTCGAAAAAATTATAGCTCTCTCTCTTATAGTCTCTGAGATCTAGGTGTTCATACGGACAGACGGACAGACGGACATGGCTAGATCGTCTCGGCTGTTGACGCTGATCAAGAATATATATACTTTATAGGGTCGGAGATGCCTCCTTCTACCTGTTACATACATTTCCTGCCGGCACAAAGTTATAATACCCTTCTACCCTATGGGTAGCGGGTATAAAAAATTTTGTACCCCGAGCGGGCTCGAACCCGAGTCCCCGACTACCGCAACAGTAATATGCTTGCACTCTACCAATAGAGCTATCGCAGTGCCTCTTTCATACAGATACAAATATAGAGGCGAGCATGTATATACGTATACGCATACATACAACACATACATAGAAAGCGTTTTTGCCCATACAAAACTATTTCTTTAATAACTTCTACAATTTGTATCTGATCGCAACCAAATTTTCAGCAATCATAAATGCTATAGTTATTATTGTATATACCAAAATTCGCAACTCTAGCGTTACAATTACGCTTGTTAATCGATTTTTTGATTTGCGGGGCGGAAGTGGGCGTGGCAAAATTTGAAACAAACTTGATCTGCGTGCAAACATAACAAATGCTGTCGAAAAAATTATAGCTCTCTCTCTTATAGTCTCTGAGATCTAGGTGTTCATACGGACAGACGGACAGACGGACATGGCTAGATCGTCTCGGCTGTTGACGCTGATCAAGAATATATATACTTTATAGGGTCGGAGATGCCTCCTTCTACCTGTTACATACATTTCCTGCCGGCACAAAGTTATAATACCCTTCTACCCTATGGGTAGCGGGTATAAAAAATTTTGTACCCCGAGCGGGCTCGAACCCGAGTCCCCGACTACCGCAACAGTAATATGCTTGCACTCTACCAATAAAGCTATCGCAGTGCCTCTTGCATACAGATACAAATATAGAGGCGAGCATGTATATACGTATACGCATACATACAACACATACATAGAAAGCGTTTTTGCCCATACAAAACTATTTCTTTAATAACTTCTACAATTTGTATCTGATCGCAACCAAATTTTCAGCAATCATAAATGCTATAGTTATTATTGTATATACCAAAATTCGCAACTCTAGCGTTACAATTACGCTTGTTAATCGATTTTTGATTTGCGGGGCGGAAGTGGGCGTGGCAAAATTTGAAACAAACTTGATCTGCGTGCAAACATAACAAATGCTGTCGAAAAAATTATAGCTCTCTCTCTTATAGTCTCTGAGATCTAGGTGTTCATACGGACAGACGGACAGACGGACATGGCTAGATCGTCTCGGCTGTTGACGCTGATCAAGAATATATATACTTTATAGGGTCGGAGATGCCTCCTTCTACCTGTTACATACATTTCCTGCCGGCACAAAGTTATAATACCCTTCTACCCTATGGGTAGCGGGTATAAAAAATTTTGTACCCCGAGCGGGCTCGAACCCGAGTCCCCGACTACCGCAACAGTAATATGCTTGCACTCTACCAATAAAGCTATCGCAGTGCCTCTTTCATACAGATACAAATATAGAGGCGAGCATGTATATACGTATACGCATACATACAACACATACATAGAAAGCGTTTTTGCCCATACAAAACTATTTCTTTAATAACTTCTACAATTTGTATCTGATCGCAACCAAATTTTCAGCAATCATAAATGCTATAGTTATTATTGTATATACCAAAATTCGCAACTCTAGCGTTACAATTACGCTTGTTAATCGATTTTTGATTTGCGGGGCGGAAGTGGGCGTGGCAAAAATTTGAAACAAACTTGATCTGCGTGCAAACATAACAAATGCTGTCGAAAAAATTATAGCTCTCTCTCTTATAGTCTCTGAGATCTAGGTGTTCATACGGACAGACGGACAGACGGACATGGCTAGATCGTCTCGGCTGTTGACGCTGATCAAGAATATATATACTTTATAGGGTCGGAGATGCCTCCTTCTACCTGTTACATACATTTCCTGCCGGCACAAAGTTATAATACCCTTCTACCCTATGGGTAGCGGGTATAAAAAAATTTTGTACCCCGAGCGGGCTCGAACCCGAGTCCCCGACTACCGCAACAGTAATATGCTTGCACTCTACCAATAAAGCTATCGCAGTGCCTCTTTCATACAGATACAAATATAGAGGCGAGCATGTATATACGTATACGCATACATACAACACATACATAGAAAGCGTTTTTGCCCATACAAAACTATTTCTTTAATAACTTCTACAATTTGTATCTGATCGCAACCAAATTTTCAGCAATCATAAATGCTATAGTTATTATTGTATATACCAAAATTCGCAACTCTAGCGTTACAATTACGCTTGTTAATCGATTTTTTGATTTGCGGGGCGGAAGTGGGCGTGGCAAAATTTGAAACAAACTTGATCTGCGTGCAAACATAACAAATGCTGTCGAAAAAATTATA
The DNA here is from genome assembly GCF_023558535.2 of Drosophila nasuta. Classification (NCBI taxonomy): domain Eukaryota; kingdom Metazoa; phylum Arthropoda; class Insecta; order Diptera; family Drosophilidae; genus Drosophila; species Drosophila nasuta. The sequence continues at coordinate 8,661 of NW_026869482.1, forward strand.
GCTCTCTCTCTTATAGTCTCTGAGATCTAGGTGTTCATACGGACAGACGGACAGACGGACATGGCTAGATCGTCTCGGCTGTTGACGCTGATCAAGAATATATATACTTTATAGGGTCGGAGATGCCTCCTTCTACCTGTTACATACATTTCCTGCCGGCACAAAGTTATAATACCCTTCTACCCTATGGGTAGCGGGTATAAAAAATTTTGTACCCCGAGCGGGCTCGAACCCGAGTCCCCGACTACCGCAACAGTAATATGCTTGCACTCTACCAATAAAGCTATCGCAGTGCCTCTTTCATACAGATACAAATATAGAGGCGAGCATGTATATACGTATACGCATACATACAACACATACATAGAAAGCGTTTTTGCCCATACAAAACTATTTCTTTAATAACTTCTACAATTTGTATCTGATCGCAACCAAATTTTCAGCAATCATAAATGCTATAGTTATTATTGTATATACCAAAATTCGCAACTCTAGCGTTACAATTACGCTTGTTAATCGATTTTTGATTTGCGGGGGCGGAAGTGGGCGTGGCAAAATTTGAAACAAACTTGATCTGCGTGCAAACATAACAAATGCTGTCGAAAAAATTATAGCTCTCTCTCTTATAGTCTCTGAGATCTAGGTGTTCATACGGACAGACGGACAGACGGACATGGCTAGATCGTCTCGGCTGTTGACGCTGATCAAGAATATATATACTTTATAGGGTCGGAGATGCCTCCTTCTACCTGTTACATACATTTCCTGCCGGCACAAAGTTATAATACCCTTCTACCCTATGGGTAGCGGGTATAAAAAAATTTTGTACCCCGAGCGGGCTCGAACCCGAGTCCCCGACTACCGCAACAGTAATATGCTTGCACTCTACCAATAGAGCTATCGCAGTGCCTCTTTCATACAGATACAAATATAGAGGCGAGCATGTATATACGTATACGCATACATACAACACATACATAGAAAGCGTTTTTGCCCATACAAAACTATTTCTTTAATAACTTCTACAATTTGTATCTGATCGCAACCAAATTTTCAGCAATCATAAATGCTATAGTTATTATTGTATATACCAAAATTCGCAACTCTAGCGTTACAATTACGCTTGTTAATCGATTTTTGATTTGCGGGGCGGAAGTGGGCGTGGCAAAATTTGAAACAAACTTGATCTGCGTGCAAACATAACAAATGCTGTCGAAAAAATTATAGCTCTCTCTCTTATAGTCTCTGAGATCTAGGTGTTCATACGGACAGACGGACAGACGGACATGGCTAGATCGTCTCGGCTGTTGACGCTGATCAAGAATATATATACTTTATAGGGTCGGAGATGCCTCCTTCTACCTGTTACATACATTTCCTGCCGGCACAAAGTTATAATACCCTTCTACCCTATGGGTAGCGGGTATAAAAAATTTTGTACCCCGAGCGGGCTCGAACCCGAGTCCCCGACTACCGCAACAGTAATATGCTTGCACTCTACCAATAGAGCTATCGCAGTGCCTCTTTCATACAGATACAAATATAGAGGCGAGCATGTATATACGTATACGCATACATACAACACATACATAGAAAGCGTTTTTGCCCATACAAAACTATTTCTTTAATAACTTCTACAATTTGTATCTGATCGCAACCAAATTTTCAGCAATCATAAATGCTATAGTTATTATTGTATATACCAAAATTCGCAACTCTAGCGTTACAATTACGCTTGTTATTCGATTTTTTGATTTGCGGGGCGGAAGTGGGCGTGGCAAAAATTTGAAACAAACTTGATCTGCGTGCAAACATAACAAATGCTGTCGAAAAAATTATAGCTCTCTCTCTTATAGTCTCTGAGATCTAGGTGTTCATACGGACAGACGGACAGACGGACATGGCTAGATCGTCTCGGCTGTTGACGCTGATCAAGAATATATATACTTTATAGGGTCGGAGATGCCTCCTTCTACCTGTTACATACATTTCCTGCCGGCACAAAGTTATAATACCCTTCTACCCTATGGGTAGCGGGTATAAAAAAATTTTGTACCCCGAGCGGGCTCGAACCCGAGTCCCCGACTACCGCAACAGTAATATGCTTGCACTCTACCAATAAAGCTATCGCAGTGCCTCTTGCATACAGATACAAATATAGAGGCGAGCATGTATATACGTATACGCATACATACAACACATACATAGAAAGCGTTTTTGCCCATACAAAACTATTTCTTTAATAACTTCTACAATTTGTATCTGATCGCAACCAAATTTTCAGCAATCATAAATGCTATAGTTATTATTGTATATACCAAAATTCGCAACTCTAGCGTTACAATTACGCTTGTTAATCGATTTTTGATTTGCGTTTTTTGGCAAAAATTTGAAACAAACTTGATCTGCGTGCAAACATAACAAATGCTGTCGAAAAAATTATAGCTCTCTCTCTTATAGTCTCTGAGATCTAGGTGTTCATACGGACAGACGGACAGACGGACATGGCTAGATCGTCTCGGCTGTTGACGCTGATCAAGAATATATATACTTTATAGGGTCGGAGATGCCTCCTTCTACCTGTTACATACATTTCCTGCCGGCACAAAGTTATAATACCCTTCTACCCTATGGGTAGCGGGTATAAAAAAAATTTTGTACCCCGAGCGGGCTCGAACCCGAGTCCCCGACTACCGCAACAGTAATATGCTTGCACTCTACCAATAAAGCTATCGCAGTGCCTCTTGCATACAGATACAAATATAGAGGCGAGCATGTATATACGTATACGCATACATACAACACATACATAGAAAGCGTTTTTGCCCATACAAAACTATTTCTTTAATAACTTCTACAATTTGTATCTGATCGCAACCAAATTTTCAGCAATCATAAATGCTATAGTTATTATTGTATATACCAAAATTCGCAACTCTAGCGTTACAATTACGCTTGTTAATCGATTTTTGATTTGCGGGGCGGAAGTGGGCGTGGCAAAATTTGAAACAAACTTGATCTGCGTGCAAACATAACAAATGCTGTCGAAAAAATTATAGCTCTCTCTCTTATAGTCTCTGAGATCTAGGTGTTCATACGGACAGACGGACAGACGGACATGGCTAGATCGTCTCGGCTGTTGACGCTGATCAAGAATATATATACTTTATAGGGTCGGAGATGCCTCCTTCTACCTGTTACATACATTTCCTGCCGGCACAAAGTTATAATACCCTTCTACCCTATGGGTAGCGGGTATAAAAAATTTTGTACCCCGAGCGGGCTCGAACCCGAGTCCCCGACTACCGCAACAGTAATATGCTTGCACTCTACCAATAGAGCTATCGCAGTGCCTCTTTCATACAGATACAAATATAGAGGCGAGCATGTATATACGTATACGCATACATACAACACATACATAGAAAGCGTTTTTGCCCATACAAAACTATTTCTTTAATAACTTCTACAATTTGTATCTGATCGCAACCAAATTTTCAGCAATCATAAATGCTATAGTTATTATTGTATATACCAAAATTCGCAACTCTAGCGTTACAATTACGCTTGTTAATCGATTTTTTGATTTGCGGGGCGGAAGTGGGCGTGGCAAAATTTGAAACAAACTTGATCTGCGTGCAAACATAACAAATGCTGTCGAAAAAATTATAGCTCTCTCTCTTATAGTCTCTGAGATCTAGGTGTTCATACGGACAGACGGACAGACGGACATGGCTAGATCGTCTCGGCTGTTGACGCTGATCAAGAATATATATACTTTATAGGGTCGGAGATGCCTCCTTCTACCTGTTACATACATTTCCTGCCGGCACAAAGTTATAATACCCTTCTACCCTATGGGTAGCGGGTATAAAAAATTTTGTACCCCGAGCGGGCTCGAACCCGAGTCCCCGACTACCGCAACAGTAATATGCTTGCACTCTACCAATAGAGCTATCGCAGTGCCTCTTTCATACAGATACAAATATAGAGGCGAGCATGTATATACGTATACGCATACATACAACACATACATAGAAAGCGTTTTTGCCCATACAAAACTATTTCTTTAATAACTTCTACAATTTGTATCTGATCGCAACCAAATTTTCAGCAATCATAAATGCTATAGTTATTATTGTATATACCAAAATTCGCAACTCTAGCGTTACAATTACGCTTGTTAATCGATTTTTGATTTGCGGGGCGGAAGTGGGCGTGGCAAAATTTGAAACAAACTTGATCTGCGTGCAAACATAACAAATGCTGTCGAAAAAATTATAGCTCTCTCTCTTATAGTCTCTGAGATCTAGGTGTTCATACGGACAGACGGACAGACGGACATGGCTAGATCGTCTCGGCTGTTGACGCTGATCAAGAATATATATACTTTATAGGGTCGGAGATGCCTCCTTCTACCTGTTACATACATTTCCTGCCGGCACAAAGTTATAATACCCTTCTACCCTATGGGTAGCGGGTATAAAAAATTTTGTACCCCGAGCGGGCTCGAACCCGAGTCCCCGACTACCGCAACAGTAATATGCTTGCACTCTACCAATAAAGCTATCGCAGTGCCTCTTTCATACAGATACAAATATAGAGGCGAGCATGTATATACGTATACGCATACATACAACACATACATAGAAAGCGTTTTTGCCCATACAAAACTATTTCTTTAATAACTTCTACAATTTGTATCTGATCGCAACCAAATTTTCAGCAATCATAAATGCTATAGTTATTATTGTATATACCAAAATTCGCAACTCTAGCGTTACAATTACGCTTGTTATTCGATTTTTGATTTGCGGGGCGGAAGTGGGCGTGGCAAAATTTGAAACAAACTTGATCTGCGCGCAAACATAACAAATGCTGTCGAAAAAATTATAGCTCTCTCTCTTATAGTCTCTGAGATCTAGGTGTTCATACGGACAGACGGACAGACGGACATGGCTAGATCGTCTCGGCTGTTGACGCTGATCAAGAATATATATACTTTATAGGGTCGGAGATGCCTCCTTCTACCTGTTACATACATTTCCTGCCGGCACAAAGTTATAATACCCTTCTACCCTATGGGTAGCGGGTATAAAAAATTTTGTACCCCGAGCGGGCTCGAACCCGAGTCCCCGACTACTGCAACAGTAATATGCTTGCACTCTACCAATAAAGCTATCGCAGTGCCTCTTGCATACAGATACAAATATAGAGGCGAGCATGTATATACGTATACGCATACATACAACACATACATAGAAAGCGTTTTTACCCATACAAAACTATTTCTTTAATAACTTCTACAATTTGTATCTGATCGCAACCAAATTTTCAGCAATCATAAATGCTATAGTTATTATTGTATATACCAAAATTCGCAACTCTAGCGTTACAATTACGCTTGTTAATCGATTTTTG
>NW_026869483.1:0-13940 GCF_023558535.2 Drosophila nasuta
TACTATCTAGCGAAACCACAGCCAAGGGAACGGGCTTGGAATAATTAGCGGGAAAGAAGACCCTTTTGAGCTTGACTCTAATCTGGCAGTGTAAGGAGACATAAGAGGTGTAGAATAAGTGGGAGATATTAAATTTCGGTTTAGTATCGACAATGAAATACCACTACTCTTATTGTTTCCTTACTTACTTGATTAAATGGAACGTGTATCATTTCCTAGCCATTATACGGATATATTTATTATATCTTATGGTATTGGGTTTTGATGCAAGCTTCTTGATCAAAGTATCACGAGTTTGTTATATAATCGCAAACAAATTCATTAATGAGAGAGTGCATTTATGTGTTCTTAAATTAAAAATTTGGTATAACTCCAATTACTCAGGTATGATCCAATTCAAGGACATTGCCAGGTAGGGAGTTTGACTGGGGCGGTACATCTCTCAAATAATAACGGAGGTGTCCCAAGGCCAGCTCAGTGCGGACAGAAACCACACATAGAGCAAAAGGGCAAATGCTGACTTGATCTCGGTGTTCAGTACACACAGGGACAGCAAAAGCTCGGCCTATCGATCCTTTTGGTTTAAAGAGTTTTTAACAAGAGGTGTCAGAAAAGTTACCATAGGGATAACTGGCTTGTGGCGGCCAAGCGTTCATAGCGACGTCGCTTTTTGATCCTTCGATGTCGGCTCTTCCTATCATTGTGAAGCAAAATTCACCAAGCGTTGGATTGTTCACCCATGCAAGGGAACGTGAGCTGGGTTTAGACCGTCGTGAGACAGGTTAGTTTTACCCTACTAATGACAAAACGTTGTTGCGACAGCATTCCTGCGTAGTACGAGAGGAACCGCAGGTACGGACCAATGGCACAATACTTGTTCGAGCGAACAGTGGTATGACGCTACGTCCGTTGGATTATGCCTGAACGCCTCTAAGGTCGTATCCGTGCTGGACTGCAATGATAAATAAGGGGCAATTTGCATTGTATGGCTTCTAAACCATTAAAAGTTTATTATTCATTTAATAGACGACGATGGATGTGATGCCAATGTTACATATAACATAGTAAATTGGGAGGATCTTCGATCACCTGGTGCCGCGCTAGTTATATATTAAAACATTATTTAATACAATGACAAAGCCTTGAATCAATTGTAAACGACTTTTATAACAGGCAAGGTGTTGTAAGTGGTTGAGCAGCTGCCATACTGCGATCCACTGAAGCTTATCCTTTGCTTGACGATTCGATAAAATATATATGTTTAAGGCATATATAAAAAAATATTATATATATATTTATATATATAAATATGCAAAATTGTATGCATAATTATTAATTATGTGTTATACAATTACGCATATAAGAAGAAAATTTATATAATATATAAATATATTATATATATATAAATAAATAATATATCTATGTGTACAAAATATACTTGTGTATTTTATATATGCATTTATTTATTATGCGTTGGTTATATATATTTATTTGGAAAAGGAACGCCATTATATTAGTGGCGAAAATTAAGAATATGCATAGTATATCTATGTATACAAAATACTTGCGTATTTTATATATGCATTTATTTATAATGCGTTGGTTATATATATTTATTTGGTAGCAAAAGGAACGTCATCATATTAGTGGCGAAAATTAAGAATATGCAAAGGTATAACTATGTGTACAAAATACTTGCGTATTTTAAATATGCATTTATTTAGTATGCGTTAGTTATTTATATTTATTTGGTAGCAAAAGGAACGCCATTATATTAGTGGCGAAAATTAATAATATGCATAGTAAGTATATCTATGTATACAAAATACTTGCATATTTTATATATGCATTTATTTATTATGCGTTGGTTATATATATTTATTTGGTAGCAAAAGGAACGCCATTATATTAGTGGCGAAAATTAAGAATATGCATAGTATATCTATGTGTACAAAATACTTGCGTATTTTATATATGCATTTATTTATAATGCGTTGGTTATATATATTTATTTGGTAGCAAAAGGAACGTCATCATATTAGTGGCGAAAATTAAGAATATGCAAAGGTATAATATGTGAACAAAATACTTGTATATTTTAAATATGCATTTATTTAGTAAGCGTTAGTTATATATATTTATTTGGTAGCCAGAAGGACGCCATAATATTAGTGGCGAAAATTAAAAATATGCATGGTATATCTATGTGTACAAAATACTTGTGTATTTTAAATATACATTTATTTGGTACGCAATTATATGAATTTGGTAGCCAGAAGGACGCCATCATATTAGTGGCGAAAATTAAAAATATGCATGATATAAAAAAATATATATACATTTATGTATGTATCTATATGAACAGAATACTTGCGTATTTTAAGTATGCATTTATTTCATACACAATTATGTGTTTGGTAGCAAAAGAACGCCATCATATTAGTGGCACAAATTAAGACATGAGATATGAGTTCAACTTTGACAAAAAATTTCAACATATGAAAATTGAAGAAAAACTTTTTAAATAGCATTTTATACTGTTTATTAATATAATGAGATAAGATTTTGAATTTAACTTGAGAAAAAGATTTTTTGGACTTGGTGAATTTTTTATTGAACTGCAGCCATATGATATGAGGGTTCTACCGAGAGATGAGTTCAACTTTGACAAAAAATTTCAACATATGAAAATTGAAGAAAAACTTTTTAAATATCATTTTATACAGTTTATTAATAAAATGAGATACAATTTTGAATTTAACTTGAGAAAAAAATTTTTTGGACTTGGTGAATTTTTTATTGAATTGCAGCCATATGATATGAGGTTCTACCGAGAGATGAGTTCAACTTTGACAAAAAATTTCAACATATGAAAATTGAAGAAAAACTTTTTAAATATCATTTTATACAGTTTATTAATATAATGAGATAAGATTTTGAATTTAACTTGAGAAAAAGATTTTTTGGACTTGGTGAATTTTTTATTGAACTGCAGCCATATGATATGAGGTTCTACCGAGAGATGAGTTCAACTTTGACAAAAAATTTCAACATATGAAAATTGAAGAAAAACCTTTTTAATTATCATTTTAAACAGTTTATTAATATAATGAGATAAGATTTTGAATTTAACTTGAGAAAAAGATTTTTTGGACTTGGTGAATTTTTTATTGAACTTCAGCCATATGATATGAGGTTCTACCGAGATATGAGTTCAACATTGAAAAAAATTTCAACATATGAAAATTGAAGAAAAACTTTTAAATATCATTTTATACAGTTTATTAATAAAATGAGATACAATTTTGAATTTAACTTGAGAAAAAATTTTTTGGACTTGGTGAATTTTTTATTGAACTGCAGCCATATGATATGAGGTTCTACCGAGAGATGAGTTCAACTTTGACAAAAAATTTCAACATATGAAAATTGAAGAAAAACTTTTTAAATATCATTTTATACAGTTTATTAATATAATGAGATAAGATTTTGAATTTAACTTGAGAAAATGATTTTTTGGACTTGGTGAATTTTTTATTGAACTTCAGCCATATGATATGAGGTTCTACCGAGATATGAGTTCAACATTGAAAAAATTTCAACATATGAAAATTGAGGAAAAACTTTTTAAATATCATTTTATACAGTTTATTAATATAATGAGATACGATTTTGAATTTAACTTGAGAAAAAATTTTTTGGACTTGGTGAATTTTTTATTGAACTGCAGCCATATGATATGAGGTTCTACCGAGATATGAGTTCAACTTTGACAAAAAATTTCAACATATGAAAATTGAAGAAAAACTTTTTATATATCATTTTATATAGTTTATTAATAAAATGAGATAAGATTTTGAATTTAACTTGAGAAAAAATTTTTTGGACTTGGTAAATTTTTGGACTTGGTAAATTTTTATTGAACTTCAGCCATATGATATGAGGTTCTACCGAAATATGAGTTCAACTTTGACAAAAAATTTCAACATATGAAAATTGAAGAAAAACTTTTAAATAGCATTTTATACTGTTTATTAATATAATGAGATAAGATTTTTAATTTAACTTGAGAAAAAATTTTTTGGACTTGGTGAATTTTTATTGAACTGCAGCCATATGATATGAGGTTCTACCGAGATATGAGTTCAACTTTGACAAAAATTTCAACATATGAAAATTGTAGAAAAACTTTTTATATATCATTTTATACAGTTTTTAATAAAATGAGATAAGATTTTGAATTTAACTTGAGAAAAAATTTTTTGGACTTGGTGAATTTTTATTGAACTGCAGCCATATGATATAAGGTTCTACCGAGATATGAGTTCAACTTTGACAAAAATTTTAAACAATGTTAAACAATTTACGATTGTACTAGTATTTAATACAAATTATTGATAATAAAATAATGAAGTTTTGCTGTTGTATTATTAAAATAGTGCCACATAAAGATACATTAGGTGGTAGACCTTAGTAAAATGAGCGGGTTGTAGAAAACGTGTCACAAAACCTATATAGGGGTGGTGAGGTCGGGCAGGCATGTCATATGAGAAAAATTTCACAAGTGAAATATATATGACTATGTATATGGAGTGTAATGCCGGCATAAGTCATATATAAATAATATATGAAAATAATCATATAGAAGGCAATATGATTAAAAAAGTTAAAAATAATGAAGTTTTACTGTTGCATTATTAAATTAGTGCAACATAAAGATACATTAGGTGGTATACCTTAGTAAAATGAGCTGGTTGTAGAAAACGTGTCACAAAACCTATATAGGGGTGGTGATGTCGAGCAGGCATGTCATATGAGAAAAATTTCACAAGTGAAATATATATGACTATGTATATGGAGTGAGTCTTGCCGGCATAAGTCATATATAAATAATATATGAAAATAATCATATAGAAGGCAATATGATTAAAAAAGTTAAAAATAATGAAGTTTTACTGTTGTATTATTAAATTAGTGCAACAAAAAGATACGTTAGATGGTAATACTAAATAAAATAAGAGCATTGTAGAAAACGTGTCACAAAACCTATATAGGGGTGGTGAGGTCGGGCAGGCATGTCATATGAGAAAAATTTCACAAGTGAAATATATATGACTATTTATATGGAGTGTCATGCCGGCATAAGTCATATATAAATAATATATGAAAATAATCATATAGAAGGCAATATGATTAAAAAAGTTAAAAATAATGAAGTTTTGCTGTTGCATTATTAAATTAGTGCAACATAAAGATACATTAGGTGGTATACCTTAGTAAAATGAGCTGGTTGTAGAAAACGTGTCACAAAACCTATATAGGGGTGGTGATGTCGAGCAGGCATGTCATATGAGAAAAATTTCACAAGTGAAATATATATGACTATGTATATGGAGTGAGTCTTGCCGGCATAAGTCATATATAAATAATATATGAAAATAATCATATAGAAGGCAATATGATTAAAAAAGTTAAAAATAATGAAGTTTTACTGTTGTATTATTAAATTAGTGCAACAAAAAGATACGTTAGATGGTAATACTAAATAAAATAAGAGCATTGTAGAAAACGTGTCACAAAACCTTTATAGGGGTGGTGAGGTCGGGCAGGCATGTCATATGAGAAAAATTTCACAAGTGAAATATATATGACTATTTATATGGAGTGTCATGCCGGCATAAGTCATATATAAATAATATATGAAAATAATCATATAGAAGGCAATATGATTAAAAAGTTAAAAATAATAAAGTTTTACTGTTGCATTATTAAATTAGTGCAACATAAAGATACATTAGGTGGTATACCTTAGTAAAATGAGCTGGTTGTAGAAAACGTGTCACAAAACCTATATAGGGGTGGTGATGTCGAGCAGGCATGTCATATGAGAAAAATTTCACAAGTGAAATATATATGACTATGTATATGGAGTGAGTCTTGCCGGCATAAGTCATATATAAATAATATATGAAAATAATCATATAGAAGGCAATATGATTAAAAAAGTTAAAAATAATGAAGTTTTACTGTTGTATTATTAAATTAGTGCAACAAAAAGATACGTTAGATGGTAATACTAAATAAAATAAGAGCATTGTAGAAAACGTGTCACAAAACCTATACATGGTGGCAGTGTGTGCTCATCACGTATATATGTATTGGATGCATATATTTCAGTTTGCATATTAAGTAATAATTATGTTATTATTAATTAATTATTAGTCTCATCCGATATAAAAATTGATACTATTATATGGTTATATAATTATTACTATTATATAAGCATATAATGTATTAAATGTCTTTTTCAAAAGAAGACGGTGTTTCGTAGCTAAAGAATTAATATTTTGTGAATAATTGAAAAATCCTCTAGGACACTATTGTGGACGGAGGTTTTACTAATATAATATTGTCTACACGTAAATGCAGAATTAGATAAAATTATCAATTTGTCATCAAAATAAAATAATTTTTTATTCAATTAATTGAATTTAAATTATAAATATGCATGTGTGATATAATATATTTAGTAAGTTGAAATAAAATGATATTTTTGAACGATTATATGCATATATATTTTATATATAAGTATATATATTTATATAAACAATTGTGAATTATAACTAGCGAACGTGAATGCTATCTAATTATGGCCACATTCGTATAGTACATGTCAAGTATAACATATATATATATACAATTATTGAATATTATCGTTTGTTATTCAAAAATATTTGTGAGTTGTCATGTATTTTACATATTTGAAGATTTATGTAATTATATTTTAAATATATTTACATAATGAAATGAACATTATTCTGGTTGATCCTGCCAGTAGTTATATGCTTGTCTCAAAGATTAAGCCATGCATGTCTAAGTACACACGAATTAATAGTGAAACCGCAAAAGGCTCATTATATCAGTTATGGTTCCTTAGATCGTTAACAGTTACTTGGATAACTGTGGTAATTCTAGAGCTAATACATGCAATTAAAACACGGACCTTCTGGAACGTGTGCTTTTATTAGGCTAAAACCAAGCGATCGCAAGATCGTTACACTGGTTGAACTCTAGATAACATGCAGATCGTATGGTCTCGTACCGACGACAGATCTTTCAAATGTCTGCCCTATCAACTTTTGATGGTAGTATCTAGGACTACCATGGTTGCAACGGGTAACGGGGAATCAGGGTTCGATTCCGGAGAGGGAGCCTGAGAAACGGCTACCACATCTAAGGAAGGCAGCAGGCGCGTAAATTACCCACTCCCAGCTCGGGGAGGTAGTGACGAAAAATAACAATACAGGACTCATATCCGAGGCCCTGTAATTGGAATGAGTACACTTTAAATCCTTTAACAAGGACCTATTGGAGGGCAAGTCTGGTGCCAGCAGCCGCGGTAATTCCAGCTCCAATAGCGTATATTAAAGTTGTTGCGGTTAAAACGTTCGTAGTTGAACTTGTGCTTCATACGGGTAGTGCAACTTACAATTGTAGTTAGTACTATACCTTTATGTATGTAAGCGTATTACCGGTGGAGTTCTTATATATAATTAGGTACTTGTACTTTTTTTATATGTTCCTCCTATTTAAAAACCTGCATTAGTGCTCTTCATCGAGTGTTATTGTGGGCCGGTACAATTACTTTGAACAAATTAGAGTGCTTAAAGCAGGCTTCAAATGCCTGAATATTCTGTGCATGGGATAATGAAATAAGACCTCTGTTCTGCTTTCATTGGTTTTCAGATCAAGAGGTAATGATTAATAGAAGCAGTTTGGGGGCATTAGTATTACGACGCGAGAGGTGAAATTCTTGGACCGTCGTAAGACTAACTTAAGCGAAAGCATTTGCCAAAGATGTTTTCATTAATCAAGAACGAAAGTTAGAGGTTCGAAGGCGATCAGATACCGCCCTAGTTCTAACCATAAACGATGCCAGCTAGCAATTGGGTGTAGCTACTTTTATGGCTCTCTCAGTCGCTTCCCGGGAAACCAAAGCTTTTGGGCTCCGGGGGGAAGTATGGTTGCAAAGCTGAAACTTAAAGGAATTGACGGAAGGGCACCACCAGGAGTGGAGCCTGCGGCTTAATTTGACTCAACACGGGAAAACTTACCAGGTCCGAACATAAGTGTGTAAGACAGATTGATAGCTCTTTCTCGAATCTATGGGTGGTGGTGCATGGCCGTTCTTAGTTCGTGGAGTGATTTGTCTGGTTAATTCCGATAACGAACGAGACTCAAATATATTAAATAGATATCTTCAGGATTATGGTGTTGAAGCTTATATAGCCTTCATTCATGGTGGCAGTAAAATGTTTATTGTGTTTGAATGTGTTTATATAAGTGGAGCCGTACCTGTTGGTTTGTCCCATTATAAGGACACTAGCTTCTTAAATGGACAAATTGCGTCTAGCAATAATGAGATTGAGCAATAACAGGTCTGTGATGCCCTTAGATGTCCTGGGCTGCACGCGCGCTACAATGAAAGTATCAACGTGTATTTCCTAGACCGAGAGGTCCGGGTAAACCGCTGAACCACTTTCATGCTTGGGATTGTGAACTGAAACTGTTCACATGAACTTGGAATTCCCAGTAAGTGTGAGTCATTAACTCGCATTGATTACGTCCCTGCCCTTTGTGCACACCGCCCGTCGCTACTACCGATTGAATTATTTAGTGAGGTCTCCGGACGTGATCACTGTGACGCCTTGTGTGTTGCGGTTGTTTCGCAAAAGTTGACCGAACTTGATTATTTAGAGGAAGTAAAAGTCGTAACAAGGTTTCCGTAGGTGAACCTGCGGAAGGATCATTATTGTTTTAATGCATCTAACCGTTAATAAATTAAATTTGTTTTTCTCTTTTAGGGAATTGCAATATTTAATAAATTATGTAACTAATAAATATAAATATTTTATTCAATCATATGAGATACAATTATGCAACATATAATAATTTAAATTAGCTAAAAACCGTTTGTCATGTATTATTATTATTATATACTGTATTAAGAGTGTTTTATGTGTTTTGGATAAAATAAAAACTGCGTGTATATGTACCATAATATACATGCGTTGCAAAATGTATTGTGCATATTCCAGTGCGCATACATTGGTTCGCAACACCTAAAGAAAAACAATGTTGTACCTGTTTGCAGGTTAACGCTTTACATATGTTGATCATAATAAATAAATTTAGCTAAAATATACTTGTCATATATCTTATTATTATCGATTATGTAAAACTAAGACATTTCGCAACATTTATTTAGGTATAAAAAAAAAAATTTTATTGAAGGAATTGATATATGCCAGTAAAATGGTGTATTTTTAATTTCTTTCAATAAAAATATTCTTGACGTAATGAAATAAAAAAAATTGTATCACTCTAAGCGGTGGATCACTCGGCTCATGGGTCGATGAAGAACGCAGCAAACTGTGCGTCATCGTGTGAACTGCAGGACACATGAACATCGACATTTTGAACGCATATCGCAGTCCATGCTGTTATGTACTTTAATTAATTTTTAGTGCTGCTTGGACTACATATGGTTGAGGGTTGTAAGACTATGCTAAATAAGTTGTTTAAAATTTTTCGGAATTTTAAGCACATTGTATATTATTGGATAATATAAGTGTGAATCTAAAAGTTCTCGCTTAAGATATTCATAATATGAATTAATAAATGAAAATACTAAAACTCTGTTGCATGAGAAATTTGAAGAATTATATGTTCTTTATTCATTTCAAATAATATTGAGGAATGTCTAGCATAAAATATATTATTTTATAAACTAGAATTGCCTCTTATTAACGAATATGGTATAAAGAATAATTTTGTGAATATTATGGACCTTCAAGAAAAAATAGTATATTTCAAAATAGGCAGAGAATTGTCTATAAGTGTAATTAAACAACCTCAACTCATATGGGACTACCCCTGAATTTAAGCATATTAATTAGGGAGGAAAAGAAACTAACAAGGATTTTCTTAGTAGCGGCGAGCGAAAAGAAATCAGTTCAGCACTAAGTCACTTTGTCTATATGGCAAATGTGAGATGCAGTGTATGGAACGTCAATATTCTAGTATGAGAAATTAACGATTTAAGTCCTTCTTAAATGAGGCCATTTACCCATAGAGGGTGCCAGGCCCGTATAACGTTAATGATTATTAGATGATGTTTCCAAAGAGTCGTGTTGCTTGATAGTGCAGCACTAAGTGGGTGGTAAACTCCATCTAAAACTAAATATAACCATGAGACCGATAGTAAACAAGTACCGTGAGGGAAAGTTGAAAAGAACTCTGAATAGAGAGTTAAATAGTACGTGAAACTGCTTAGAGGTTAAGCCCGATGAACCTGAATATCCGTTATGGAAAATTCATCATTAGAATTGTAATATTTAATCAATATTATAACGATAGTGTGCATTTTTTCCATATAAGGACATTGTAATCTATTAGCATGTATGGAATTTATCAAAAAATTTTGATAAGAGTTTATTTAAATTAGAGTGCTTGCATTTTAACATAAAATAAATTTCAAAAATTTGATAAAGTGCTGATAGATTATATGAGTACAGTGCGTTAATTTTTCGGAATTATATAATGGCATGATTATCATTGATTTTTATGTTTATTATAAGCACTTGTATGATTAACAATGCGAAAGATTCAGGATACCTTCGGGACCCGTCTTGAAACACGGACCAAGGAGTCTAACATATGTGCAAGTTATTGGGATATAAACCTAATAGCGTAATTAACTTGACTATTATTGGGATTAGTTTTTTAACTATTTATAGTTGATTAACGCAATCCCGGGGCGTTCTATATAGTTATGTATAATAATATTTATATTATTTATGCCTCTAACTGGAACGTACCTTGAGCATATATGCTGTGACCCGAAAGATGGTGAACTATACTTGATCAGGTTGAAGTCAGGGGAAACCCTGATGGAAGACCGAAACAGTTCTGACGTGCAAATCGATTGTCAGAATTGAGTATAGGGCGAAAGACCAATCGAACCATCTAGTAGCTGGTTCCTTCCGAAGTTTCCCTCAGGATAGCTGGTGCATTTAACTGTTGTATAAAATAATCTTATCTGGTAAAGCGAATGATTAGAGGCCTTAGGGTCGAAACGATCTTAACCTATTCTCAAACTTTAAATGGGTAAGAACCTTAACTTTCTTGATATGAAGTTTAAGGTTATGATATAATGTGCCCAGTGGGCCACTTTTGGTAAGCAGAACTGGCGCTGTGGGATGAACCAAACGTAATGTTACGGTGCCCAAATTAACAACTCATTCAGAAACCATGAAAGGCGTTGGTTGCTTAAAACAGCAGGACGGTGATCATGGAAGTCGAAATCCGCTAAGGAGTGTGTAACAACTCACCTGCCGAAGCAACTAGCCCTTAAAATGGATGGCGCTTAAGTTGTATACCTATACATTACCGCTAAAGTAGATGATTTATATTACTTGTAATATAAATTTTGAAACTTTAGTGAGTAGGAAGGTACAATGGTGTGCTTAGAAGTGTTTGGCGTAAGCCTGCATGGAGCCGTCATTGGTACAGATCTTGGTGGTAGTAGCAAATAATCGAATGAGACCTTGGAGGACTGAAGTGGAGAAGGGTTTCGTGTGAACAGTGGTTGATCACGAGTTAGTCGGTCCTAAGTTCAAGGCGAAAGCCGAAAATTTTCAAGTAAAAAAGTAACTAAAATTTATATTTTGTCATAATTAAAAAACTTGAATAATTTTGAACGAAAGGGAATACGGTTCCAATTCCGTAACCTGTTGAGTATCCGTTTGTTATTAAATATGGGCCTCGTGCTCATCCTGGCAACAGGAACGACCATAAAGAAGCCGTCGAGAGATATCGGAAGAGTTTTCTTTTCTGTTTTATAGCCGTACTACCATGGAAGTCTTTCGCAGAGAGATATGGTAGATGGGCTAGAAGAGCATGACATATACTGTTGTGTCGATATTTTCTCCTCGGACCTTGAAAATTTATGGTGGGGACACGCAAACTTCTCAACAGGCCGTACCAATATCCGCAGCTGGTCTCCAAGGTGAAGAGTCTCTAGTCGATAGAATAATGTAGGTAAGGGAAGTCGGCAAATTAGATCCGTAACTTCGGGATAAGGATTGGCTCTGAAGATTGAGATAGTCGGGCTTGATTGGGAAACAATAACATGGTTTATGTGCTCGTTCTGGGTAAATAGAGTTTCTATCATTTATGGTAGTTTCTTGTTCCCCGGATAGTTTAGTTACGTAGCCAATTGTGGAACTTTCTTGCTAAAATTTTTAAGAATACTAGTTGGGCAACCAGCTAGTTCTTTTAAATTATAACGATTATCAATTAACAATCAATTCAGAACTGGCACGGACTTGGGGAATCCGACTGTCTAATTAAAACAAAGCATTGTGATGGCCCTAGCGGGTGTTGACACAATGTGATTTCTGCCCAGTGCTCTGAATGTCAAAGTGAAGAAATTCAAGTAAGCGCGGGTCAACGGCGGGAGTAACTATGACTCTCTTAAGGTAGCCAAATGCCTCGTCATCTAATTAGTGACGCGCATGAATGGATTAACGAGATTCCTACTGTCCCTATCTACTATCTAGCGAAACCACAGCCAAGGGAACGGGCTTGGAATAATTAGCGGGAAAGAAGACCCTTTTGAGCTTGACTCTAATCTGGCAGTGTAAGGAGACATAAGAGGTGTAGAATAAGTGGGAGATATTAAATTTCGGTTTAGTATCGACAATGAAATACCACTACTCTTATTGTTTCCTTACTTACTTGATTAAATGGAACGTGTATCATTTCCTAGCCATTATACGGATATATTTATTATATCTTATGGTATTGGGTTTTGATGCAAGCTTCTTGATCAAAGTATCACGAGTTTGTTATATAATCGCAAACAAATTCATTAATGAGAGAGTGCATTTATGTGTTCTTAAATTAAAAATTTGGTATAACTCCAATTACTCAGGTATGATCCAATTCAAGGACATTGCCAGGTAGGGAGTTTGACTGGGGCGGTACATCTCTCAAATAATAACGGAGGTGTCCCAAGGCCAGCTCAGTGCGGACAGAAACCACACATAGAGCAAAAGGGCAAATGCTGACTTGATCTCGGTGTTCAGTACACACAGGGACAGCAAAAGCTCGGCCTATCGATCCTTTTGGTTTAAAGAGTTTTTAACAAGAGGTGTCAGAAAAGTTACCATAGGGATAACTGGCTTGTGGCGGCCAAGCGTTCATAGCGACGTCGCTTTTTGATCCTTCGATGTCGGCTCTTCCTATCATTGTGAAGCAAAATTCACCAAGCGTTGGATTGTTCACCCATGCAAGGGAACGTGAGCTGGGTTTAGACCGTCGTGAGACAGGTTAGTTTTACCCTACTAATGACAAAACGTTGTTGCGACAGCATTCCTGCGTAGTACGAGAGGAACCGCAGGTACGGACCAATGGCACAATACTTGTTCGAGCGAACAGTGGTATGACGCTACGTCCGTTGGATTATGCCTGAACGCCTCTAAGGTCGTATCCGTGCTGGACTGCAATGATAAATAAGGGGCAATTTGCATTGTATGGCTTCTAAACCATTAAAAGTTTATTATTCATTTAATAGACGACGATGGATGTGATGCCAATGTTACATATAACATAGTAAATTGGGAGGATCTTCGATCACCTGGTGCCGCGCTAGTTATATATTAAAACATTATTTAATACAATGACAAAGCCTTGAATCAATTGTAAACGACTTTTATAACAGGCAAGGTGTTGTAAGTGGTTGAGCAGCTGCCATACTGCGATCCACTGAAGCTTATCCTTTGCTTGACGATTCGATAAAATATATATGTTTAAGGCATATATAAAAAAATATTATATATATATTTATATATATAAATATGCAAAATTGTATGCAT
>NW_026869484.1:0-13652 GCF_023558535.2 Drosophila nasuta
TTTTGAAAAATGTAAAATCGGAAAAATTTTAAGAAAATAAAAAAAAGGAAAATTTTGGACAATAAGAAAAATAAAACCGGAAAAATTTAGAAAATGAAAAAATGTAAAATCGGAAAAATTTTGGAAAATGCAAAAATAAAATCGGAAAAATTTTGAAAAATGAAAAAATAAAATCGAGAAAAATTTTAGAAAGTGAAAAATAGAAATCGGTAAAATTTTCCATAGTGACAAAATGTAAAGTGGGGAAAAATTTGGAAAATGAAAAAATAAAATCGGAAAAATTCTGGAAAATAAAACAAATTAAAATCGGACAAATTTTAGAAAAATTAAAATGTAAAATTCGGAAAAATATTAAAAGTGAAAAATAAAATCAGGAAAATTTTTGACATTGAAAAATATAAAATCAGGAAAACATTGGAAAATAAAAAATATAAAATCAGAAAAATTTTTAGAAAATGAAAAATTTTAAAATCGGAAAAATTTTAGAAAATGAAAAATAAAATCGGAAAAATTTTCGACAGTAAAAATAAAATCGGAATAAATTTAGAAAATGAAAAATTGTAAAATCGGAAAAATTTTGAAAAATGAAAAATATAAAATCGGTAAAATTTTAGAAAATGAAAAATATAAAATCGAAAAAAATAAAAAAATGTAAAATCTGAAAATTTTATAAATAAAAATATAAAATCGGAAAAATTTTGGAAAATGCAAAAAATAAAATCGGAAATTTTGAAAAATGAAATTTTAAAATCGGAAAAATTTTAGAAAATGAAAAAATAAAATCGGAAAAATTTTGGACATTAAAAAATGTAAAATCGGAAATTTTAGAAAATGAAAAAATAAAATCGATAAAATTTTCCATAATTGAAAAAATCTAAAATCGAGAAAATTTTAGAAAATGAAAAATGTAAAATCGGTAAAATTTTCCATAGTGAAAAATGTAGAAATCGGTCAAATTTTCTATAATTGAAAAAATAAAATCGGAAAATTTTAAAAATAAAATTTAAAATCGGAACAATTTTTAGAAAATGAAAAATAAAATCGGAAAAATTTTGAACAGTAAAAAATAAAATCGGAAACAATTTTTAGAAAAAAAAAAAATCGGTAAAATCGGTAAAATTTTCCATATTTTGAAAAAAATAAAATCGGAAAAATTTTCGAAAGTAAAAATTTAAAATCGGAAAATTTTAGAAAATGAAAAAAAATAAAATCGGAAAAATTTTGGAAAATGAAAAAAATAAAATCGGAAAAATTTTAGAAAATGAAAAAATATAAAATCAAAAATTAGAAAATGAAAAATAAAATCGGAAAAATTTTTGGAAATGAAAAAATGTAAAATCGGAAAAATTTTAAAAATGAAAAATATAAAATCGGAAAAATTTTGGAAAATGAAAAAAATGTAAAATCGGAAAAATTTTAGAAAAAAATGTAAAATCGGAAAAATTTATAAATGAAAAATATAAAATCGGAAAATTTTGGAAAATGAAAAAATAAAATCGGAAAAATTTTGAAAAATAAAAATATAAAATCGGAAAAATTTTAGAAAAAAAAAAAAAATGTAAAATCGGAAAAATTTTGGAAAATGAAAAATGTAAAATCGGAAAAATTTTAGAAAATAAAGAAAAAATATAAAATCGGAAAAATTTTGGAAATGAAAAATGTAAAATCAGGAAAATTTTTAGAAAATGAAAAATATAAAATCGGAAAAATTTTTAGAAAAAAAAATATAAAATCGAAAAATTTTTGAAAATGAAAAAATAAAATCGGAAAAATTTTATAAATGAAAAAATTTAAAATCGGAAAATTTTGGAAAATGCAAAAATGTAAAATCGGAAAAATTTTGAAAAATGAAAAAAATAAAATCGAGAAAATTTTAGATAATGAAAAATGTAAAATCGGAAAAATTTTCCATAGTGAAAAAATAAAATGGGGAAAAATTTTGGAAAATGAAAAAATTTAAAATCGGAAAAATTTTGGAAAATAAAAAATAAAATCAGGAAAATTTTAGAAAATGAAAAATATAAAATCGGAACATTTTGCAAAATGAAATAATGTAAAATCGAAAAATATTCGAAAGTGAAAAATGTAAAATCAGGAAAATTTTCGACATTGAAAAAATTTAAAATCGGGATAACATTGAAAAATAAAAATGTAAAATCGGAAAAATTTTAGAAAATGAAAAATTTTAAAATCGAGAAAATTTTAAGAAAATGAAAAAAATAAAATCGGAAAAATTTTCGACAGTAAAATCGGTAAAATTTTCCATAATGAAAAATAAAATCGAAAAATTTTAGAAAATAAAAATATAAAATCGGAACAATTTTAGAAAATGAAAATTAAAATCGGAAAAATTTTGGACAGTAAAAATGTAAAATCGGAAACAATTTTAGAAAATGAAAAAAGTAAAATCGGTAAAATTTTCCATAGTGAAAATATAAGAATCGAGAAAATTTTAGAAAATGAAAAAAATAAAATCGGTAAAATTTTCCATAGTGAAAAAATGAAAAACCGGTAAAATTTTCCACAGTGAAAAAATTAAAATTAAATTTAAAATCGGTAAAATTTTCGGAAAAAGTGAAAAAAAAAAAATAAAATCGGTAAAATTTTCCATAGTGAAAAAATAAAATGGGAAAAATTTTGGAAAATGAAAAAATAAAATCGGTAAAATTTTCCATAAAGTAAAAATGGAAAAAATCGGTAAAATTTAAAATCGGACAAATTTTAGAAAATTAAAAAATAAAATCGGTAAAATTTTCAATAGTAAAAAAAATATAGAAATCAGAAAAATTTTGAAAAATGAAAAATTTAAAATCGGAAAATTTTAGAAAATGAAGAAAAATGTAAAATAGGGAAAATTTTCGATGGTGAAAAAATGTAAAATCGGTAAAATTTTTGACGGTGAAAAAAATAAAATCAGGAAAATATTGGTGAAAAATAAAATCGGAAAAATTTTAGAAAATGAAAATTTAAAATCGGTAAAATTTTAGAAAATGAAAAAAATAAAATCGGAAAAATTTTATAAATGAAAAAAATAAAATCGGAAAAATTTTGGAAATAAAATGTAAAATCGGAAAAATTTTTGAAAAATGAAAAATAAAATCGGAAAATATTTAGAAAATGAAAAAATGTAAAATCGGAAAAGTTTTAGAAAATGAAAAATGTAAAATCGGAAAAAGTTTTCGAAAATGAAAAATTTAAGATCGGAAAATTTTTGGAAAAATGAAAAAATAAAATCAGAAAAAGTTTTCGACGGTGAAAAAATAAAATCGGAATAAATTTTGGAAAATGAAAAATAAAATCGGAAAATTTTTAGAAAATGAAAAAATAAAATCGGAACATTTTTAAAATGAAAAATAAAATCGGAAAAATTTTCAACAGTAAAAATGTAAAATCGGAAAATTTTTAGAAAATGAAAAATAAAATCGGAAAAATTTTAGAAAATGAAAAATGTAAAATCGGAAAATTTTAGGAAAATGAAAAAATAAAAGTCGGAATAATTTTGGAAAATGAAATATAAAATCGGAAAAATTTTAGAAAATGTAAAATTTAAAATCGGAAAAATTTTAGAAAATGAAAAAATGTAAAATCGGAAAAATTTTGGAAAATAAAAATAATAAAATCAGGAAAAATTTTAAAAAGAAAATGACAAAAAGGTAAAATCAGGAAAATTTTGGAAAATAAAAATATAAAATCGGAAAAATTTTAGAAAATGAAAAAATAAAATCAGGAAAAATTTTAGAAAATTTTCGGAAAATGAAAATTAAAATCAGGAAAAATTTTAGAAAATGAAAAAATAAAATTAAAATTAAAATCGGAAAAAATGGAAATTTTGAAAAAAATATAAAATCGGAAAATTTTAAAATGAAAAATGTAAAATCGGAAAAAATTTTGGAAAATTAAAATATAAAATCGGAAAAAGGAAAAATTTTAGAAAATGAAAAATTTATAAAATCGGAAAATTTTTTATAAATGAAAAATAAAATCGGGAAAATTTTAGAAAATAAAAATTAATAATCGGAAAAATTTTGAAAAATGAAAAATATAAAATCGGAAAATTTTAGAAAATGAAAAAATATAAAATCGGAATAAGTTTTTAGAAAAAATGTAAAATGAAAAATATAAAATCGGAAAAATTTTCGACAGTAAAAATAAAATCGGAAAATTTTTTAAAATGTTTTTTAAAATGTTTTTTAGAAAATAAAAAATAAAATCAGGAAAAATTTTAGAAATTAAAAATTATAAAATCGGAACAATTTTCGATAGTAAAAGATATAAAATCGGAAAAATTTTAGAAAATGAAAAATTATAAAATCAGAAAAGTTTTGGAAAATGAAAAATGTAAAATCGGGAAAATTTTTAGAAAAAAAAAAATGTAAGATCGGACAAATTTTGGACAATAAAATATAAAATCGGACAAAATTTTAGAAAATAAAAAAATGTTAAATTTTCAAAAATTTTGGAAAATAAAAAAATAAAATCGGAAAAATTTTAGAAAATGAAAACAATATAAAAGTCAGGAAATTTTTTGAAAATGAAAAAAAATAAAATCGGAAAAATTTTCGACAGTGAAAAAATAAAATCGGAAAAATTTTAGAAAATGAAAAATAAAATCGGGAAAAATTTTCGGCGGTGAAAAAAAATAAAATCGGAAAAATTTTAGAAGATGAAAATTTGTAAAATCAAAAATTTTAGAAAATGAAAAAAATAAAATCGGAAATACTTTGGAAAATGAAAAATAATAAAATCGGAAAAATTTTGGAAAATGAAAAAATGTAAAATCGGAAAAATTTTAGAAAAAAATATAAAAATAAAATCTGAAAATTAAAATCGGAAAAAAAAAAAAATAAAATCGGAAAAATTTTAAAAATAAAAAATAAAATCGGAAAAATTTTAAAATTAAAATGTTAAAATCAGGAAAATTTTAGAAAATGAAAAATTTGAATAATTTTATATATATAAAAATAAAATCGGAAAAATTTTGAAAATAAAAATAAAATCGGAAAATTTTGAAAAATAAAAATATAAGAATCGGAAAATATTTAGAAAATGATAAAATGTAAAATCGAAAAAGTTTTAGTAAATGAAAAAATAAAATCGGAAAAATTTTCGACAGTAAAATGTAAGATCGGAAAAATTAAAAATAAAAAATAAAATCAAGAAAAATTTTCGGCGGTGAAAAAAATAAAATCGAAAATTTTGAAAAATAAAATGTAGAATCGGAAAATATTTAGAAAATGATAAAATGTAAAATCGAAAAAGTTTTTAGAAAATGAAAAAATATAAAATCGGAAAAATTTTCGACGGTGAAAAATAAGATCGGAAAAATTTTAAAAATGAAAAAATATAAAATCGAGAAAATTTTCGACGGTGAAAAAATAAAATCGGAAATTTTGGAAAATGAAAAAAATGGAAATCGGAAAAATTTTGGAAAATGAAAAATAAAATCGGAACATTTTGGAAAATGAAAAAATAAAATCGGAAAAATTTTCGACGGTGAAAAAATAAAATCGGAAAATTTTTAGAAAATAAAAAAATAAAATCGGAAAAATTTAAAAAAAATTGTAAAATCAAAAATTTTAGAAAATGAAAAAATGTAAAATCGGAAAAACTTTGAAAAATGAAAAAATATAAAATCGGAAAAATTTTGGAAAATGATAAAATGTAAAATCAGGAAAATTTTAGAAAATGAAAAATAAAATCTGAAAATTTAAAAATGAAAAATAAAATCGGAAAAATTTTAAAAATGAAAATAAAATCGGAAAAATTTAAGAAAATGAAAAAAAATAAAATTGGAAAATTTTATAAATGAAAAGTAAAATCGGAAAAACTTTGGAAATAAAATTTAATAACCGGAAAATTTTGAAAAATGAAAAATATAAAATCGAAAATATTTAGAAAATGAAAAAAATAAAATCTGGAAAAATTTTAAGAAAATAAAAATGTAAAATCAGGAAAAATTTTTAGAAAAAATAAAATCGGAAAAATTTTAGAAAATGAAAAATATAAAATCTGAAAATTTAAAAAATAAAAATGTAACAATCGGAAAAATTTTAAAAATAAAAAATAAAATCGGAAAAATTTTAGAAAATGAAAAAAATGTAAAAGTGGAAAAATTTTATAAATGAAAAAATAAAATCGGAAAAACTTTGGAAATGAAAATTTAATAATCGGAAAATTTTGAAAAATGAAAAATAAAATCGAAAATATTTAGAAAATGAAAAAATGTAAGATCGAAAAAGTTTTAGAAAATGAAAAAAATAAAATCGGAAATTTTCGACAGTAAAATAAAGATCGGACAAATTTTAAAATGTTTTTAAAATGTTTTTTAGAAAAATAAAATATAAAATCAGGAAAAATTTTGGAAAATGAAAAAAATAAAATCGGAACAATTTTCGATAGTAAAAAAATAAAATCGGAAAAATTTTAGAAAATGAAAAATTGTAAAATCGGAAAAGTTTTGGAAAATAAAAAAATTTAAAATCGGGAAAATTTTAGAAAATGAAAAATGTAAGATCGGAAAAATTTTCGGCGGTGAAAAAATAAAATCGGAACAATTTTAGAAGATGAAAATTTGTAAAATCGAAAAATTTTAGAAAATAAAAATGTAAAATCGGAAAATGAAAAGAAATGTAAAATCGGAAAAATTTTGGAAAATATAAAATCGGAAAAATTTTAGAAAATAAAAAATAAAATCTGAAAATTTAAAAAATAAAAAATAAAATCGGAAAAATTTTTAAAATGAAAATAAAATCGGAAAAATTTTAGAAAATGAAAAAAAATAAAATTGGAAAAATTTTATAAAATGAAAAGTAAAATCGGAAAAACTTTGGAAATAAATTTTGGAAAAAGAAATCTAATTTAATAATCGGAAAATTTTGAAAAATGAAAAATATAAAATCGAAAATATTTAGAAAATGAAAAAAAATAAAATCGAAAAGTTTTTAGAAAATGAAAAAGTGTAAAATCGGAAAAATTTTCGACAATAAAAATGTAAGATCGGACAAATTTTAAAATGTTTTTAAAATTTTTTAGAAAATAAAATATAAAATCAGGAAAATTTTGGAAATTAAAAAATAAAATCGGAACAATTTTCGATAGTAAAAAAATAAAATCGAAAAAATTTTAGAAAATGAAAAAAATAAAATCGAAAAACTTTGGAAATGAAAAATCAAAATCGAAAATTTTGAAACATAAAAATGTAAGAATCGGAAAATATTTAGAAAATGATAAAATGTAAAATCGAAAAAATTTTAGAAAATGAAAAATGTAAAATCGGGAAAATTTTCGACAGATAAAATGTAAGATCGGAAAAATTTTAAAAATAAAAAATTAATAAAATCGAGAATATTTTTGACGGTGAAAAATAAAATCGGAAATTTTGGAAAATGAAAAATAAAATCGAAAAAATTTTAGAAAATGAAAAATGTAAAATCGGAACATTTTGGAAAATGAAAAAATAAAATCGAAAATTTTCGACAGTAAAAAAAATAAAATCGGAAAATTTTTAGAAAATAAAAATAAAATCGGAAAAATTTTAGAAAATGAAAATTTGTAAAATCGAAAAATTTTAGAAAATGAAAAAAAATGTAAAATCGGAAAAACTTTGGAAAATTAAAATGTAAAATCGGAAAAATTTTGGAAAATGTAAAATCGGAAAAATTTTAGAAAATGAAAAAAATAAAATCTGAAAATTTTTAAAAAATAAAATCGGAAAAATTTTAAAAATGAAAATTAAAATCGGATAAATTTTAGAAAATGAAAAAAATAAAATTGGAAAATATTTAGAAAATGAAAAAATAAAATCGAAAAAGTTTTTAGAAAATGAAAAATGTAAAATCGGAAAAATTTTCGACAGTAAAAATAAAGATCGGAAAATTTTAAAATGTTTTTTAAAGTGTTTTTAGAAAATAAAATATAAAATCAGGAAAAAATTTTGGAAAAAAAATAAAATCGGAACAATTTTCGATAGTAAAAGATAAAATCGGAAATTTAGAAAAATGAAAACATATAAAATCAGGAAATTTTTGAAAATGAAAAATAAAATCGGAAAAGTTTTGGAAAATGAAAAAATAAAATCGGGAAAATTTTAGAAAATGAAAAAATAAGATCGCAAAATTTTGGACAGTAAAAATGTAAAATCGGAAAAATTTTAGAAAATGAAAACAATAAAAGTCAGGAAATTTTTGAAAATGAAAAAATTTAAAATCGGAAAAATTTTCGACAGTGAAAAAATAAAATCGGAAAAAGTCAGGAAATTTTTCGAAAATGAAAATATAAAATCGGAAAAATTTTCGACAGTGAAAAAATAAAATCGGAAAAAACATAAAATGAAAAATAAAACTCGGGAAAATTTTCGGCGGTGAAAATCAAAATCGGAAAAATTTTAGAAGATGAAAATTTGTAAAATCGAAAAATTTTAAAATGAAAAAAATAAAATCGGAAAAATTTTGGAAAATGAAAAAGATAAAATCGGAAAAATTTTGGAAAATGAAAAATATAAAATCGGAAAAATTTTAGAAAATAAAAATTTTAAATTTCGGAAAAATTTTAAAATAAAAAATAAAATCGGAAAAATTTAAAAAAAAAATAAAATCGGAAATTTTAGAAAATAAAAATATAAAATGTAAAATCGGATATTTTAGAAAATAAAATATTAAAATCGGGAAAATTTTAGAAAATGAAAAAAATAAAATTGGAATAATTTTATAAATGAAAAATAAAATCAAATTTTGAAAAATAAAAATAAAATCGAAAATTTTGAAAAAAAAAAATGTAGGAATCGGAAAATATTTAGAAAATGATAAAATGTAAAATCGAAAAAGTTTTAGAAAATGAAAAATGTAAAATCGGAAAAATTTTTGACGGTGAAAAAATAAGATCGGAAAAATTTTAAAAATGAAATATAAAATCAAGAAAAATTTTCGACAGTGAAAAACAATAAAATCGGAAAAATTTTTAGAAAATGAAAAAAAATAAAATCGGAAAAATTTTGGAAAATAAAATCTGAAAATTTAAAAATGGAAAATATAAAATCGGAAAAATTTTAAAAATGAAAATAAAATCGGAAAAATTTTAGAAAATGAAAAATATAAAATCGGAAAAATTTTAGAAAATGAAAAAAATAAAATCGGAAAATTTTGGAAAATGAAAATAAAAATTTCGGAAAAATGGAAAAAAATAAAATCGGAAAAATTTTAAAAATGAAAAAATAAAATCGGAAAAATTTTAGAAAATGAAAAATAAAAATTAAAATCGGAAAATTTAAGAAAATAAAAAAATAAAATCGGAAAAATTTAGGAAAAAAAAAAAATCGGAAAATTTTTAAAAATGAAAAATAAAATCGGAAAAATGGAAAATTTAAAATCGGAAAAATTTTGGAAAATAAAATTTAAAATCGGAAAATTTTTAGAAAATGAAAAAAAAATAAAATCGGAAAAATTTTAGAAAATGAAAAAAATAAAAATTTCAAAAAAAAATTTTGGAAAATGAAAAAATAAAATCGGAAAAATTTTAGAAAATGAAAAAAATAAAATCGGAAATATTTTTGAAAATGAAAAAAAATAAAATCGGAAAAATTTTGGAAAAAGAAAAAATAAAATCGGAAAAATTTTCGAAAATGAAAAAATGTAAAATCGGAAAAATTTAGAAAAGAAAAATAAAATAAAATCGGAAAATTTAGAAAAAATAAAAAATAAAATCAGGGAAAATTTAGGAAAATTAAAAATGTAAAATCGGAAAAATTTCGGAAAAGTAAAAAATAAAATCGGAAAAATTTTAGAAAATGAAAAATTGTAAAATCGGAAAAATTTTGAAAAATGAAAAATGTAAAATCGGAAAAATTTTAGAAAATGATCAAAAAATGGACAGTAAAATAATAAAATCGAAAAAGTTTTAGAAAATGAAAAAAATAAAATTTTCAAAATTTTGGAAAATATAAAATAAAATCGGAAAAATTTTAGAAAATGAAAACATGTAAAAGTCGGGATATTTTTGAAAATGAAAAAATATAAAATCGGAAAAATTTTGACGGTGAAAAAAATAAAATCGGAAAAATTTTAGAAAATGAAAAATAAAATCGGAAAAATTTTCGACAGTAAAAATGTAAGATCGAAAAAATTTTAAGAATGTTTTTAAAATGTTTTTAGAAAAATAAAAATATAAAATCAGGAAAAATTTTGGAAATTAAAAAAATAAAATCGGAACAATTTTCAATAGTAAAAATATAGAATCGGAAAATTTTAGAAAATGAAAAATTGTAAAATCGGAAAAGTTTTGAAAAATGAAAAAATAAAATCAGGGAAAATTTTTAGAAAATGAAATGTAAAGATCGGAAAAATTTTGGACAGTAAAAAATAAAATCGGAAAAATTTTAGAAAATGAAAAAATAAAATTTTCAAAATTTTGGAAAAAATAAAAAATAAAATCGGAAAAATTTTAGAAAATGAAAACAATGTAAAAGTCGGGATATTTTTGAAAATGAAAAAATAAAATCGGAAAAATTTTTGACGGTGAAAAAAATCGGAAAAATCGGAAAAATCTGGAAAATTAGGGAAAATGAAAAATATAAAATCGGAAAAATTTTCGACAGTAAAAAATAAAATCGGAAAAATTTTTGACGGTGAAAAATGATTTTTTAAAATCGGTTTTTAAAATAGAAAATAAAATCGGAAAAATTTTAGAAAATGAAAAAATAAAATCGGAAAAATTTTAGAAAATGTAAAAAAATAAAAATCGGAAAAATTTTAGAAAATGAAAAATTGTAAAATCGGAAAAGTTTTTAAAAAATGAAAAAATGTAAAATCGGGAAAATTTTAGAAAATGAAAAATGTAAAATCGGAAAAATTTTGGAAAATGAAAAAATAAAATCGGAAAATTTTAGAAAATGAAAAAAAAATAAAATTTTCAAAAATTTTGGAAAATGAAAAATAAAATCGGAAAAATTTTAGAAAATGAAAAAATGTAAAATCGGAAATATTTTAGAAAATAAAATGTAAAATCGGAAAAATTTTTGGAAAAAAATAAAATCGGAAAAATTTAAAAATGGAAAATAAAATCGGAAAAATTTAAAAAAAATGAAAAAAATAAAATTTTCGAAAAAAAATTTTAGAAAAATTAAAAATATAAAATATAAAAAATTTTTAAGAAAATGAAAAAATAAAATCGGAAAATTTTGGAAAATGAAATAAAATAAAAGGAAAAATTTTCGACGGTGAAAAAAAAATAAAATCGGAAAAATTTTAGAAAATGAAAAAAAAAATAAAATCGGAAAAATTTTGGAAAATAAAATGAAAAATTTAAAATCGGAAAAATATAAAATCGGAACAATTTTCAAAAGTAAAAAATAAAATCGGAAAAATTTTAGAAAATGAAAAAATGTAAAATCGGAAAAATTTTCGAAAATGAAAAAATGTAAAATCGGAAAATTTTGGAAAATAAAAAAATAAAAATCGGAAAAATTTTAGAAAATAAAAAAATAAAATCAGGAAAATTTTGGAAAATTAAAAATGTAAAATCGGAAAAATTTTGAAAAAAAAAAATAAAATCGGAAAAATTTTAGAAAAATGAAAAAAATAAAATCGGAAAAGTTTTTGGAAAATGAAAAATCAGAAAATTTTGGAAAATGAAAAAAATATAAAATCGGAAAAATTTTAGAAAATGAAAAAAAAGTAAAATCGGAAAAATTTTGGAAAATGAAAAAATGTAAAATCGGGAAAATTTTAGAAAAAAAAAAATAAAATCGGGAAAAATTTTAGAAAATGAAAAAATGTAAAATCGGAAAATTTTGGAAAATAAAAAAAATTTTAAAATGTTTTTAGAGAAAATAAAATTAAAATGTTTTTTAGAAAATCGGAAAAAATAGTAAAATCAGAAAAATTTTTAGAAAATGAAAAAATATAAAATCGGAAAAATTTTAGAAAATGAAAAATGTAAAATCGGAAAAATTTTAGAAAATGAAAAAAATGTAAAATCAGAAAAATTTTAGAAAATAAAAATATAAAATCGGGAAAATTACAAGAAAATGTAAAATCGGAAAAATTTTTAGAAAATTAAAAAAATAAAAAAGAAAAAAAATTTTAAGAAAATGAAAAATGTAAAATAAAAAAATCGGAAAAATTTTTTGAAAAAAATGAAAAAATAATAAAATCGGAAAAATTTTGGAAAATAAGAAAAAATGTAAAATCGGAAAAATTTTAGAAAAAAATAAAAATAAAATCGAAAAAATAAAAATCGGAAAAAATGAAAAAAAATATAAAATCGGAAAAATTTTGGAAAATGAAAAATAAAATCGGAAAAATTTTAGAAAATGAAAATTTAAAATCGGAAAAATTTTGGAAAGTAAAAATAAAATCGGAAAAATTTTAGAAAATGAAAAAATAAAATTTTCAAAATTTTGGAAAATAAAAATAAAATCGGAAAAATTTTAGAAAATGAAAAATGTAAAAATCGGAAAAATTTTTGAAAATGAAAAAAAAGAATAAAATCGGAAAATTGTAAAAAAATTTTTAGAAAATGAAAAAATAAAATCGGAAAAATTTTGGAAAGTAAAAAATATAAAATCGGAAAAATTTTAGAAAATGAAAAAATATAAAATCGGGAAAATTTTGGAAAATGAAAAATGTAAAATCGGAAAAATTTTATGAAAAAATGTAAAATCGGAAAAATTTTGGAAAATAAAAAATAAAATCGGAAAAATTTTAGAAAAATGAAAATAAAATAGGAAAAATCGGAAAATTTAAAAATGAAAAAATAAAATCGGAAAAATTTTAGAAAATGAAAAAATGTAAAATCGGAAAAATTTTTGGAAAATGAAAAAAATGTAAAATCGGAAAAATTTTAGAAAAATGGAAAAAAATGTAAAATCGGAAAAATTTTAGAAAATGAAAAAAATAAAATCGGAAAAATTTTTAGAAAAAAAAATAAAATCGGAAAAATTGGAAAGTAAAATAATAAAATCGGAAAATTTTAAAAAAATATAAAATCGGAAAAATTTTTGGAAAATGAAAAATGTAAAATCGGAAAAATTTTAGAAAATGAAAAAAATGTAAAATCGGAAAATTTTTAGAAAATAAAAAAATAAAATCGGAAAAATTTTTAGAAAATGAAAATGTAAAATCGGAAAAATTTTTGGAAACGGGAAAAAATGGAAAATCGGAAAAATTTTGAAAATGAAAAATGTAAAATCGGAAAATTTTTAGAAAATAAAAAAGTAAAATCGGAAAAATTTTAGAAAAATGAAAAATGTAAAATCGGAAAAATTTTAGAAAATGAAAAAATGTAAAATCGGAAAAATTTTTGAAAATGAAAAAATAATAAAATCGGAAAAATTTTCGAAAATGAAAAATAAAATCGGAAAATTTTTACGAAAATGAAAATGTAAAATCGGAAAAATTTTTAGAAAAATAAAAATGTAAAATCGGAAAATTTTTAAAAAAAAGGCGAAAAATGTAAAATCGGAAAATTTTGAAAAATGAAAAAATGTAAAATCGGAAAATTTTGGAAAATGAAAAATATAAAATCGGAAAAATTTTGAAAATGAAAAATGTAAAATCGGAAAAATTTTTAAAATCGGAAAATTTGAAAAATGATAAAATGTAAAATCGGAAAATTTTTAGAAAATAAAAATAAGAATCGGTAAAATTTTAGAAAAATGA
>NW_026869485.1:0-15734 GCF_023558535.2 Drosophila nasuta
AGCGTCAAATGGGAGTAACCGAATGATTGCAATTGCAAGTGTAACTAAAGTGCATGAAAATGGGAAATGGGGGAAAAGTGCGACGAGTGCAGTTCGCTGTGCTTTCGGAGAGTCTTCGATAATATTTAATTGCATCATCAGCCGCAGACGCAGATGCAGACGCGGTCGCGGTCGCAGCCTGACTCTATCTCTAGTTGCATCTGTATCTCAGTCAGTGACGAACAGTTTCAATCAAATTTGACACATGAGCGAGACTTGGGCTTTGTTTAGTGGCGTAAGTTTGAAGCATGTGTGAGTTGCGTAAGTTGCATAAAGTCGACTCTTTAGTCCCATGCCACAATCTGCTGTGGCCTCATTCGGAGCACAGATTTGTTATCGCGCATTTAATTAGGCGTGCGTTAGTTGAGTTAATGATCATCACAATTGCTGTAGTTGCTGCTATTGTGCTTACAGCTTTGGTCATTAGAAAGCTGCAATGTTCTTTTTAGGTGGCAGAGACAGAGAGAGAGAAGAGATACAGAAAGATGAACCGACTTCTCTTTGGTGATCAATGTATTGCACCTGTCGGGCAAAAGACCGCCTGAAGACTTCAATTAGCGATTATGCAGTTTTACACAATGCGATTCTTGAGCCTGAGATTGAGTTGGAGCTGAGCTGAATTGATGCTGCGTGCAGACGCGGCATTAGAAAATCATTTAGCTCGACTGCTATAATTGCATTTTATTGTTTCCGACAAGCAGCGCCGTTACAATGCTTGGCAGAGAAAAGCTGCGCGACTGAAGAAAGTGGCAACAAAGAGCATGTGGCAGAAGAGAGTTAGCGAAGAGCGCGTACCATTAGCTTTCTGCCCGCTGCTTTTACCGGTTTGCGTGACTCGAAGAGTCTAAATAGAGAGTGAGCGAGAGAAAGAGAAGCAGCATTAGAGTTGTTATGTTGCGGCCGAGTCGAGAGTTCGTTTTGTGCTGCTTGGCTACCAACTTGTAAAGTTTTCCGCGGCCTTCGCATCGAGCATTCAGTGTCAAGGTGCTCGAACTGGCAGTCGTAGCCACGGTCGACGAGTCATAGAGAAGAAGCTAACGAACTTTGAGAGCAATTTCAATTTTCCCGAGCTGAGCTAAACTGAGCTAAGCTGCGCAGCGCTGCCCACAGCATCTATAATTCTGGAGTCGCAGTCGAAGTCGGAGCAGAGCTGAGCGGAGCAGAGCAGAGCAGAGCACGGTGGCTCACATAAGAACCTATTGCTGAGGTGTATGTGCGGCAGTTAGGCGCTCCACTTTCTAGAGTGCAGACGGCGCAACACAGAGCGGTCCATCGGTCCACCAAAAAAAAATAATCAAATACAAAATAACTACAAATATTTTGCGGTTCACAAAAAATATTTAACAAACTCAAATATTTGAAAAAAAAATTTTAAAACATTTTTGTGTGTGTCCTGCGTGCGTTGTGTCGTTCAAACAAATTACATAATCAAGACAAGCCAACAAAAGCAACGATTTTAATTTATTTGCTCGCGTGCAAATAAAGCAATCAAAGGATTAAACACTCCAACATTTATAGTCGCAAGGTAAATGACAATTAAAAAGGAAGTGACTTATTTTCTGCAATTCGAAAAACGTGCTCAGCTTAAAAATCGTATCATATTCAAGCCATCAATGTCTGACAAGGCGTCAAATGGTTGAGTGAGGTTGAGTGGAACAGGATCGGGACGATGCACACATGTCCATCAATTAAACGAAAATGGTCAATGGACCATTAGAGAAAGCCTTGGGTGAATGTCAAGGCGATCGACCAAATGATCAGTGCAACAACAACAAAAA
Source organism: Drosophila nasuta (assembly GCF_023558535.2). Taxonomy (NCBI): domain Eukaryota; kingdom Metazoa; phylum Arthropoda; class Insecta; order Diptera; family Drosophilidae; genus Drosophila; species Drosophila nasuta. The sequence goes on from NW_026869485.1 coordinate 1,818, forward strand.
AAAAAAAAAGAAACTAAAATAAAATGAAACTCGAATCACAGCGCCACTATAAAGCAGCAATGTCATCTAGGAGACGAGATGAACCGAGACGAACCGTTAACAATTCGTGTGACCGGACTAAGCGAGCAACTTGCTAACTTGAGCTAGAATGTCTCTGTGTCTCGATTGCTGCCGGAAAATGTTTTTGTCATCTAGCACTGACAAAACATTTCCCAAATGCGCAGAATTCAGCAGGCAATTAACTTTTGCCGGTTTTCTGCTGCGTGTGCGGCAGCAGCTCGTTGAATGACAAAATAGAAAAAAAAGCGCAAAATGATCCAACTGCGCGAACATTTTCATTGCTCATTCTCGAATCAGCAACACGCCTGAGATGGCGGCGATGGGATGGTTTAGCTGACCGGCCTGGCCTGGCCTGGCCTGAACAGGCGATTTGGGTCAACTGGGTTGGCAACATCGGTTGGGTCATGCAACGGTTATGATACAATTGAAGACAATTAGCCGCGAGCTGTGCGCTTCGAGATAATCAACGTTAGTCGCTGGCTAAACAATTAAACTCTGTTAGATTCTTAAATGCCACAGAGACAGCCACAACTTCAACTACTGCTTCTCAACTTTCGCTGCATTTGTACCTTTGGCATTAGGATTACAAAGCGGCAAAGAAAGGCGATTTGTTTCCATTTTCTTTATTCAATTTAACAACAATAGACTCAATGCAACGTATATTTGCATATCCTCAACATTTCTCACCTCTCTCTAGCTGTCGTAACTATTCTTTCTCCATTGACTGACTGACAAATTTGTTCGCTACGTGCGCCCGACAAGCTGTAATAGAAGTGATATATAAGTCGACATTATGTGCTTCGTTTAGCCTCATATTATGACTATTACCACATCAGACAGCACAGCAACAGCAGTCGAAAACGATTTCCCAAAAAAAACCAACAAGAATGCCAAGCTAACCGAAAGTTCATTATTATGCTAAATGCGGCTCCACAACGAACAACGCTTTGTTGCAGTGCAGCAAAGCAATCGGTTTGCATGTAGATTTTCATTATACGAATTCATTCACAGTTAGATCTCTCTGGGCATCGGTAGCATTTCAACGAAGCGTGAACCGAAAAGATCATGTTTTACGTCTGATACATTTATGTTGGCCCAATAGATTACAATTTTCTCGAAAATGCCTTTCAAATGGTGCGGTTAATTTGCCGTTAGGTTTTCGTGTGGCATTCGCTTGTCAAACGCATCGAAAGCTACTCGAGTTTGTCGCCTAAGTCTTTTGATCGTGAACCACACAATACAACATCTCAAAACAAAAAACACGTTCTTTTCGATTGTGTGCGACCACAGAATGCGAACAATTTCACTGCTTATCCATTGGGCCTCTATTAATTGGGCATTTGTCGCAGTGTTTGGAAATTGGCGCAAATTGCTTAAATTTCAATAAAAATAACTTTGGCATTTTCCCGATGTGGGTCAGTTAGGCTCCTGTGCCAATGGCCTGCGGGTGCGCTTCAAATTGCCAACTAGTCACAGTAGCTGTTGACTATCTGCTGACTGGCTTCCACAAATACACAGTCACAGTCAGAGTCGGAGTCAGAGTCACAGCAGCCAGCATGCAGGAGGCAAGCAACTAACTGCTTACAGTTACAATGACTCGCGCCTCAATTGAGATAAGCGTTCGCTTGGCAATAGCCACCGCGCCTCAACTTGGCTCGGCAGTTATGTCATTCTCTTGTGCATTCTCCTGGTTTTGCGGGCACTTGACTTGACTTGGCACAGTTTTAGCCAGTCAATGGAAATGAAATATTTTTTGATTACTTGCAATTTTAATTAAGAAATAACATAAGCTACTGTTGGTCATCGCGATAGCTGAGAGTCTACTGCAGTATTGGTGTCACTGCCACTGATATCCGATGGATTCATTGACAAACTGACACCTGACAGTCGGTCTTTCCATCTCTTAGTCACTTGACTGACAGCTCTTTAGGACTAGCACAATTTTGCAAGCACTCTAAAGAGTTGGCAATTCGCATGGCCATTAAAGCCTTCTGCTAATGGCTCATAAACATTTTATTTTGCTTATATATGATATGTGGTCTAAATAGTAATTTATGAAAAGAAAAATAGAATTTGCGCACTTCTATTTAAATGGATTAACCCACAATAAAGAGTCTATAAAACAAAAACGAAACAAACTGTCAAATTTGACCGTAAATACGCGAAAACATTGAGCATGAAAACTAGTTACCGGATTTGCAAGTTGCCAGCGGCAAAAAGCGAATATATTGATATCCAGATGCAAACATGTGAATACATAAATAAATCTGCTTCCAACTCGAATTCAAATGCTAGCAAATTTTCCTCGACAGCATCGGCTTCGGCAACTGCAACTGCAACGACAGCAGCAACAGGAGCAGCAGCAACTGCAATGCCAAATGGAAATTTATGTGCATGGCAACTGACCGCGATTACTACGCTTGTCTTGTCCATCGAGTGGGGATTTAGTTTATTGGCCCACTAACGCGACTGACCCACAACATTAAATTGTAATTTGAGTGGGCAAACATTTTAACTGAATTTCTATTCCTTCTCTTTCGCTCTGACTTTTGTGGGTCTTTCAGTGTCTTTGGGTCTTGTTTGAGTTGGCAACTTGGGATAATTAGAATGCCATTTGCATCTGTAACTGCGACTTTTGACGCCCCAGTGCGCTATGTGACCAGTTGACCAAACAAGCCAGAAGAAATTTAACTTGGGTTGTAGTGAGCTCTTGTTATTCATTTGGTGTTATTGACCAACAGAAACCGCGCACACAACAATTGTGTAATCGTTGATTATCAGCACATTGCTCAGAGTTCTGAACAGCGCACAGCTGCTTGGTAAAGTTGTCCATTTCAATTCGATTAGCGCGGAAATCAATCTGGTCGTCAGCGCATGTGTAGAAGAATTCTCAACAACATCAACAACAGGCAGCTGCACTCTCGACTCGAGACTCTGTGATTTAACGCACATTACACATAATGCATTTTCCATGCCGTTAAGAACCGCAAAGGCAACAGCAGCAGCAGCCAACCTCTAACAATTCAACTACCGATGTATCGATCACCTGATCATAGAGGCAATCGCAATCCCAATCAGTTGCATTGTTTTTTTGTCTAAAAATTCCTCCTCGAAGTTAGCAAGTGGCGTTGCGTTATTTTAATTCATCCGGGTACCCAGCGAGAGAGAGACAAGAGTGTGCGTGCTGCTGCCCAAGCAGCTGGTATCATCATCAAAACAAAATTGATTTTGCATCGGAGCTTGTAATTTGTTCGCAATTAATCAAGTGCAGTTCGTGCTAGTGGGCGTTGCAGTTTGCCGTTGCCGTTTGCAGCTTTGCTATTTCAGGAAGTGGCTGGCTGGCTAGATGGCAACGAAAAGAAAAATGCCATTAAACCCATTATTAGGGCTTAACTGTAACTGCAGTTGCAATTAATCATGAGATAAGCATGCAAAGAGCAAATGCTCAAGAGAAATTACCCGAGAACTAGAGAACTCGACAATTCGAAATGCTAATTAAAAACAAAGCCACAAAATCATTTTTAACCAACTTTTGTTCGCATCTACATACACAGATATACAGCAGTAGAAGAGGAACAAGAGAAGCAAGCAATAAAATGCAGCTACGGTCATTGACAACACGAAAGAGGCGAGTCAGCATGATGACGACAACAACATCGCTGGTGTTGCTGTTGGTTCTGTTGCTGGTGGATAACGCAGCATCGGCCCGCAAGTTGCCCAAGCGGCCGGCAAAACCGTTGAAGACATTTCCGCGAAACAATGCGACGCCGTCAATTGCAGCAGCAGCCGCAGCAGTCGCAGCACCACAACCGCAACCAGAGGGAGCAGCAGGGGGGAGCACAACAAGCGTTGGCAAGCGGAAGCGAGCTACCAAAACCGTTGACACCACAAGCGAGCGAACAGCAGCAGCAGCAGCCGGCGGAAGCTGCTCTAGCGGAACCTGGAGCAACACCTGTCAATGTCAATGGCAATGCGAATGCGAATGGCGGCGAGAGCAAGAGCGATGATCTGAGCGCAACGGCCTTACCGCCACACAACGGCCAGATCGATGAGGACTGCGAGCCGGATATGATTGGCTTTGAGCTTATAACCGGGTGAGTGCCACACGCTATAAATCTAGATATGCCAGCAATTAGGTATCGAGGGAGCAGGGACACTTCTACTTGTACTTGTACTTAGTTCGCACATCGTAAAAGAGGTTTTTGCTGCTTTGCTGCTCTGCTGCTTTAATGAAACCAGTTGTTGTGGTAGACTGAAAATTGATGTGGCGCATTTTGTGTTATCCTCAGGTACGTGCTATCGGCGCCATCGAAGCAATTGGAGACGCTGCCTGGCACACTGATGCTGACCGACTGCTTGGAGGCCTGCCAGGCCAATGAATCTTGCAGTGCGGTTAACTATGAGACCGGCCTCTGCGTTATGTTCCGCAGCACCGCAGACCAGTTGCCAGGTGAGTTTAAGACTGGGCCACGATTATCATTTTTTTTAACAACGCCTTTTTTTTTGTTTTTGTGTTGTCTTGTGTTTCGCTCCTTCAACTCAGGTTCACTTTCGCGTTCGCAGTATCCCGTTTTCACAATTTACGCACAGAAATCCTGCTTCGGTGTGCGTCCCTGCTCCAAGGCCTGGTGCATTGATCGTGTGCAGGGCTACCGTCTGCCTGAGCATGCCAAGACCAGCCAGAGTGTGGCCACGCGACGCGACTGCATCGAGCTGTGTTTGGGCGAAACGGAGTTCACCTGCCGGTAAGTGCAAGTCCCGTTCGCAGAGCATTCCACCTGCCACAGTTCACAGCTCATTCGGTTGCCGTCTCTGTTTCTCTCTCTTCTTTGTCTTTTCGCAATTCATCTGTGTCTAGCTCGGCCAACTTTTATGCGCACTCTGGCCTGTGTGAACTGTCGGACATGGATCGCATTACGCTGTCGGAGGAGGCCAACATTGTGGCCTACGATGGCGCCGAATATCTTGAAAATAACTGCGCCGAGGAGCCAAGCAAACTATGCGAATTCAAGCGTGTCTCGGGACGCATTCTAAAGACCGTCGACTCCGTGCACCAGAATGTCCAAAGCATTGACGATTGCCGCGACCTCTGCCTCAGCGCCCCGTTCCGTTGCCACTCCTACGATTACAATGAAACCGGTGAGCATGTCTGTCGCCTCTCCCACCACAGTCGCGCCACCCTCAGTGATCTCTCCGAGCCGTATCTGAACATCGAAGAGGCGGCCACCTATGAGCAGTCCGCCTGCTACAATGTCTCCATCGATTGTCGTTCCGGTGAGATGATCACCAAAATACGCACCTCCAAGCTCTTCGACGGCAAAGTCTATGCCAAGGGTGCCCCCAAGTCTTGTGCTGTGAACGTGAACAATTCGCTGGAGTTTGATTTGCGCATGCGTTACAACGATCTCGAGTGCAATGTGCGCCAGAGTGCCTACGGACGTTATATGAACGATATTGTTATCCAGCATCACGATATGATTGTCACCTCGTCCGATCTGGGTCTCGCTGTCAGCTGTCAATATGATTTGACCAATAAGACGGTGGTGAATAACGTTGATTTGGGAGTTACCGGCGAAATTGAATCGACGTTGAGCGAGGAAATCATTGTGGACTCACCGAATGTGATCATGAAGATTACGGCACGGGATGGCAGCGATATGAAGCGTATTGCTGAGGTCGGTGATCCGTTGGCGTTGCGGTTCGAGATCGTTGATGCCAATAGCCCATATGAGATCTTTGTGCGCGAACTGGTTGCCATGGATGGGACGGACAGTGCGGAGATTACGCTGATCGATGCCAACGGCTGTCCCACGGATCAATACATTATGAGTGCCATGCAAAAGATGGCCAGCAATCGCAAGGTGCTGCTCTCACAGTTCGACGCCTTCAAGTTCCCCTCCTCGGAGCTGGTGCAATTCCGCGCCCTGGTCACGCCCTGCATACCCCGCTGTGAACCGGTTATCTGCGACAACGATGAGAACGGTGAGACCAAGTCGCTACTATCCTATGGTCGTCGCAAGCGTTCTGTCTTCAATGGCACCGATGGCGGTAAGTAAACGCTAACCGAAAACCAAAAAAAAAAAAAAATACCCAAATGCCTATACAGTGTTGGCCATAACGGTAGAGATGGCCCTGGCCATCACTGCATCACTGTCTAGTGATTTATCGCCGTGATAGTGAAGTGACTTGGCTGCACAAATGTTGCCAACAAAATTCCTGACTGACTAAATGCTTGAGCATTAATACTACGATAGCTAAAACTTACCCGCTGTTGGTTGTTTCCTGGTTCGTCTTTTTTCCTTTTTGGTTATCACTTTTGTGTAGAAGGCGTAACAAAGTCACAGCTTCATTCATCACTGGCCGGCCACTAGACTCGCCACAATTGCATTTCATATTCATCACTTGCTGCCGTTGCTTCGGCTACTTCTCTTTTCCACAGTTGAGCTGGCCATTAAGTCGGAGAAACGCCAAAAACGTGATGTGAGTCATCAGACGACCGATGAGAACATTTTGCTGGTGCAGTCGATACAAATCACCGATAAGTTTGCCTTCAATGGCGCCGATCCGGCAAATCCTGAGCCCCGAGATGGTCTCGCCAAGCTGCAATTGGAATTGGCCAACAAAACGGACACTTGCATAAATGGCTATGGTAAGTAGAGAGTATAAATATGAGATTGTGTGTGTGAGTGTTTGAGTGTGTTTGCATGACTGCTTAGCAGCCACAACTTGCCACTTGGCCAACTCTTTGAGTGGCGCTTTGCAGGCAAAACTTATCTCGCAAAGCGCGCCAAATTTATTAGCGCTAATCGCGTGCCATCGCACCATCGAGGCGAGGCAAACCGAAGCAAAGCTAGGCAAGTGGCCGCTTGCTGGCTGAGTGACCAGCTAATTAAATAAGCCCATAAAAATATCTTGTGCATTACAACTCTATTTGCAGGCTTCATAATTGCCGGAGCGCTCTTTTTGCTGCTGCAGCTTACCGTGATTGCAGTCTGGGACAACATGCAGAAACGCGCGTTACACAAGCGATAAGGCAGCAATCGAAGTAGCAGAAACACGATAATGATGATGACGACAACAAAGTGGATGATGACGACGACGATAATGCTGATGATGATGACGATAATGGTGTGGTGGAACTATAAGGAAGAGCCCCTCCATAGGAAACTAGCTTGAAATTCTATCTTTAGCAGCGCTCTTAAAATCTAGTTAGTAGCTGTACGTAAGGGTCCTACAAACAAACAAACAAACATATATGGCACATTCAAAGTCATTGCGCGAAACACACACACACTTACACGTACACACACACAGACAGACACGAGTAGAGCTGGACTTCTCTGCACATTGAATTGAATTAGCCAATTGGAAAAAAATACGAAAAAAATGTGAGGCAATGACTGTATCAGCCGCCCATACTCTGTAGCTTAATATTTATATACTTATGCTATGCTCTCTATATAAGACTTAACTACTAAGACTACTCTATACTCTATATACTCTCAATATGTCGACATACTATCAGCTTAAGACTTGAAAAGCTCCTTAGTCGTAGTGCAAACCATTCAAACCTCTTAACTGAGCTCGTAACTGATATCGATGCTGCCAGCCTCATTTAAGAGGTTTGACTGTTTAAATACATAATAAAAAGTAAAAGAAAAAAAAGACAACTTGAAAGACACACATCTTAATGTGTACGTATACTTAATATTAGGAATAATAAACGCAATGTAACAATGTAACGCAAGAGACAAACTTCAGATGCTATAAACAGAAAAACTGAAACTGAAAATGAAAAATAAAAGTAAATAAATAAACGTATTAGAAATTACTTATCTTGGCTTTTCATTTCCATGATTTTGTTCGCCTCATTTGGCTGTCGAATCGATCGGGCGGCCTGTCGAGATCTAACAAGGCCAACCTCAAGTAGAGGGCTTTGATTGTTGGTTTTGGCCTAATCAACGTTTATACAAATCAATCAGAGCAACATTTAGGCGTTAGGCAGAGCACAACAAGAAAACAACACTTTGCCAGGTGATGGCAAATTGCCAAGTGAAACCGAAACGAAACTCGAACACTGCAGTTGGAATTGGAATTGAAATTGCAGTGGGATGAAGAGAGTTTGGAGAGCGGCTAGTAAAAGTGACAAACTAATTGGGCAGAAAAAGGGGCTACAAATTGCAAATAAACAACTTTATTTACTTGATTTCACCTTCTTTCAAATTGACGGAATGTTGGCGAGATTTGCCATCAATAGAGAAAATACTTAGTGCAGCATTTAATGAGAATTAATAAGTTTATGCTGCCCCAAATATAAGAAAAGATTCTTAATTTCCTTGCACATTTTTTTTCACCTTCATAAATCATTATGAATGTGATTCAAATCTTGCCTTAGGCGCTTACTTTTCATTTACTTTTACTGCTTTTGTGCATATTTCTAAATATTGTTTATGAAAATGAAATTTTGCATTTTTCCTTTTTCATAATTATTTTTTTTTCTGACATTTGTTTGACATCAACGACGTCAAACTGCAGTCACAAATTTGAAAGGAAATGTTTAACATTATCTCTAATCTGATGCTTTGAACTCTGCGCCACTTGCAACGTTTGCAAGTTGAAAAGCTTGGCAAGTCAAAAGCTGTCACCGACATGACCGTCCAAATTTAGACAAAGCCTCATTGCTGGCCTCCAGAGGAGCATGCTCTCCAGCTTGCCAGCTAGCCAGCTCTTTAGCTCATTGCCCCGGGGCAGAGCGCTGCCAAGGAGCCCCCTAGCGAAAGTCACTGGACACTTTCAGCGTTTGAGTCGCGTTTCGTTGTTTTTCTTTTCCTTTGGGTTTGGGGTTTGAAGTTTGAGCTTGTGTTTTGACATTGGCACGACAACAGCAACAGCAACAGCAACAATGTTGTCGACGACGGTTGAAAACGGCCTCCGACTGTGGCACGCATAACATAAATTCTGCAATGCGTATTTCAAATATTGTTAGAGAGCCAGATGACGAAGACTGCGCCGCATGTTGCAAGCTCTGTTCCTTGGCGTGTCGTGCGGAGCTTATAAGGAGCCACAGAGATGCCGTGGCCATTCAGATGTCCGTTGGGCAAATGTTTATGTCAAACGCGCAGCAAATAAAGTGCTTGGCTTGACAATGTCCGCGCCAATGTCATTCGGCAGCGTCAGCGGCTCCGGCTCAGGCTGCCGTTTGGCTGCCGCTGCTGCTGCGGCGGCGGTGTCTAAGCGATCGGCCCTTGGGGACCAATCTGGGTGGGTTTTTTCATAATTTTTATGAATTACATACACGGCGCGGCATGTCGCGATATACCATTGAAGTCTGGCAGTCAGCAGCGTTGTCAATTCTCTCTCTATTCTCTGCCCGGCTCGAGAACTGACGGAAGTGCACGACGTTAGAACATTTGCAAATCATTTCTGCCTCGCCATACGCAATAGCCAATCAATCGTGCAACATTGTAACAGTTGTCTAATTAAAAAATATAGAAAAATCTGACATACAGCTGATGCTGATACGGATTTAAATAACACCACTTTGGTGGCTCACGCACAATTGCCACAGCCCCAAATCATCAGCAGTGGCGCATTCTGAAGAAATGGAAAAACTGATTGGCTCCACACACTCATGTGATCCCAAACGTCTCTGTGGTTTCTGAATTGTTAGTGGCGGTTGGCTTTGCGGTTCTTAACGGCGTGCGGCGTTGAAAGCGGCATGGAAAATGCATTATGTGTAATGTGCGTTAAATCACAGAGTCGAGAGTACAGCTCTTGACTGCAGCTGCCTCAGTAGTAGAGTAGAGAGTTCTACTCACATGCGCTGACGACCAGATTGATTTCCGCGCTAATCGAATTGAAATGGACAACATTTCTAGCAGCTGTGCTGATCTGCTCATTTTGGCCACGAGAACTCACTGCGCTGTGTTCTCATAATCAACGATTATGCAATTGTGTCTGCTCGCAAATTGATTTGCTAGCATTCCGTTGGTCAAAGACACCACATGATCAACAATTGCAACTAGCAACTGGCAAACTGCAGATCCAAGTTCAATTTCTATGGCTACTATTTGCGGTACTACTCGGTGAACTGGTCACATACCGCACTGGGGCGTCAAAAGTCGCAGTTACAGATGCAAATGGCATTCTAATTATCCCAAGTTGCTAACGCAAACTTGCATGCACTCGAAAAAGACACAAAAAAAAACAAGTAAAACAAACTAGTCGAGTGAGCTGAACTGTGAGATACCTGCTACTAATTTTCATTAAAAGCAAAAGAATGCGGTATTATTCTAAAAATATACCAAAATAATATTATAATATATAAAATATACTTAAATATATATAGCTATATTAAAATATACCAAAGGCAATATACTAATCCATTCAAAAGTTTGCGATAGCGGAAGTAGGCGGGACAAAAATCTAAAGCAACTTGATCTGCGTACAAAAGATATAAGGTGCTGTCGAAAAAATTATAGCTCTACGGTCATGGCTATATCTTTTCGGCCGTTGACGCTAATCAAGAATCTGAAGAACTGTATACTGCATGGGGTCTTTCTGCCTGTTTGCTGCATTTACTGCAGGCACACAATTATATTACTCTTGTACCCTATGGGTAGCGGGTATAAAAACTACACAAAAGACCCACAAAAGAGACAAAGATAGCAGCAGAGAAATTCTTTTAAAATGTTTGCCCACTCAAATTACAATTTAATGTTGTGGGTCAGTCGCCTTAGTGGGCCAATAAACTAAGCCTTGGCCAAATCACAGGCATGGGAGTATTGCAAGTTGCAATCCAGCCACATAAATTGCGATGCAGGCGCACAGAATGTCCATTTGATTGTGCGCGATTTTCAATTGCTCGGCGCGGTAGCTTTTTTTTTTGGGGGGACTCGCTTTTGTAGGCAGCATTTGAATTCGATTTGGAATTGGATGGCGATTTATTTAGGCAAATAAACAAATGGCATGTGCACCGTGTTAATTTATCAAGTTGGCGGCGGCGAATCGAGCCATTGAAATTGAGTGCGAGAAAATCACTTTGCAAAACGGCATTCGCAGCATTCAGTTTCGGCTGCTGTCTGGCGGCATATTTATGGCCTCGCTGGTCGTTTTGTCAGCCCAAAGTGCCAGCCATATATCAGTTGTGCATATCTTATTATTTTGAGTTCGCTTAATGTACGATTGGCCATGCATTTCAACTGAAAACGAATAGAGGTTTTCAATTTTCTGGCAATTTATATTCAAAAGACTTAGGCAACGAACTTGCTACGCATAAGAATGGCATCGAAATGCGTTCGCCACAGCGTATTATAAAAAGTGAATTGCAAGAGTAAAGGATTCATTTGATCTATGAGAACTTTTGACAGCAAAAGTGAAGGAATTTTTGTTGCTGTTGCATATCAAGTTTAATAGCTGCTATTCACTTATAATCCCTTCCACAATGAGTTTAAGGTTTGAGGCTTAAAGTTTAGACATTTTTACTACCAATCCAAATATCCTTTTTACGTTTTTATGTATCGAAGGCAAAATCAATTTAAATATGAAAACGTATCCTAGGGTAACAAGGAAATACCATTTTTTTATGCTGCGTTACGTTGCGTACCCAAAGTCGATCTGATCAGTTGTAAATTTTATCTCTCTCTCTATTGTCAATTGTTTCATAACTGTTGTGTGACCCTCCAGCCTAAGGCAGATAACCCAAATCATCGCTGCTGCTGGTCAAAACAGACTGCGAGAGCAGCGTAGAGTTTAAATGAAAAACAAAGTTTTGCATGTAGTCTTTCAGTTTGTTGTAATAACATTTAGTCATTCCAATGCGCAGAGCGCGCGTGAGGCAAAAGTTAATTATCTGTTGGAATTCTGCGCATTTGGAAACTGTGTTTTGGCTGGCATCGGGTTTTCCGGGAGGGAAAACCAAACAAAACGCGCGTATCGCAGTTTTGTCGCACGAAATGCCAACAACGGTTTTAGCATCCGTTGTCGAACTGGACGATGACATTGCTCATTGCAATATTGCTTATAGTATTGCACTTCTGGCTCACCAGAAGACATTCACCTATAGCCAAAGATAAAGCTAAAGTCGAAGTCAAAGTCAAAGTCGAATGCATTCTGCAGCTTTCACTGTGTGTCCACCACTTTTGAGATGGATGCGCAGCGCTGTTTGCTGATCTTCAATCCCGCCTATTGACTTCACAACAACATTCACATCGGAGCCGCGCATGTTCGAGTCAGATCCTAGTCATCGGCTAGTTGACGCACGTACGCTCCATGTCAGTCTAATTTGCCGACATGATTATGATTTTGCTGCCAAACCAGGCGGGAGTTTGACTCCGAACGATGCAGCTGCTGCCGGGCAACGGGCAAGTGAATGTCTCGCTGCCAATTTGTGGCATATGCTACAAATGGATATACACAATAATATGAGATACAAATTCTCAATCTAACACACAAATCCATCTTCAATTGTGTAGAGAGTAAATAAGTATTCAACTGGTATTTGCTAATTGCTGCAAACAGTTATTCAACCAAATTGCCATCATTGCTGCGCCCGTTGATATTATAGATCACATTTTAATTGTATACTTTATCTCAATTTCAACTTATCCAGCCTCACCATCTAAGGCTACTGCTGACTGACTCGCCTAGGACTGCAATACTCTGATTTTTACTTGGCCCCCTGCTGTTCGTTTGAAGTTTGCTTGAGTTTGTTTGTTTGTTTTTTGCGCTATTTTTTAGCCGGCAAATGTTGCTGCCGTTTTCTGTTTTGCTGTGCTACTGTTGACTTAAAGCATTTGAACCATTTTCAAAGAAAACCGTTTGCCCAAAGTGAGGCAAACGGAAGTCGCTGTCACATGAGCCGCTGACTTGGGCGTGACATAGTTGCATTTATTAATGCAAATACTTATTCCAGCTTTAGCTTTAAGTTTAGCTATAGCTATAGCCCAGACCATATGTACATTCCACGTTTATGAAAATGTGTAACCATTCCACGCTCGAGTGGCAAAGGCAAAGACAAAACGTCAGCAGCCGCGTCTCGATTCGTCAAGCACCAAATGTTTGAGGCGAAGGCCACGAAAACTCTGCTGAGAGTCCAACCTGAAGTCGCAGTCGCAGTCGCTGTCAACGTCGCAATCTCTCTCACAAACTCTCTCTCTCTCTCTCTTGCTTACGCTCTGTGTAAAAGCTTGCTCTTAAATTACATGCTTTTCTCTTCGAGAACTTTCATCGAGAGAAAATTCTGTCGGCAAGCTTGTAAGAGGGCAGAGCTCTTCTGAATGAAGCATTGGTTCTAGCATCGCCTCTGGTCGCCTGTCGGAAGCAATAAAATGCAATTAAAGAAGTCGAGGCAAATGATTTTCTAATGCGATTGCATGCAACTTGAACTCCAGCCGAGAAACGCATTGTGTAAAACTGCATAATCGCTAATTGAAGTCTTCAGGCGGTCTTTTGCCCGACAGGTGCAATACATTGATCACCAAAGAGAAGTCGGTTCATCTATCTGTATCTCTTCTCTCTCTCTGTCTCTGTCACTGCCACCTAAAAAGAACATTGCAGCTTTCTAATGACCAAAGCTGTAAGCACAATAGCAGCAACTACAGCAATTGTGATGATCATTAACTCAACTAACGCACGCCTAATTAAATGCGCGATAACAAATCTGTGCTCCGAATGAGGCCACAGCAGATTGTGGCATGGGACTAAAGAGTCGACTTTATGCAACTTACGCAACTCACACATGTTTCAAACTTACGCCACTAAAGAAAGCCCAAGTCTCGCTCATGTGTCAAATATGATTGAAACTGTTCGTCACTGACTCTGAGATACAGATGCAACTAGAGATAGAGTCAGGCTGCG
>NW_026869486.1:0-27775 GCF_023558535.2 Drosophila nasuta
AAAATTTTAAAAAATGAAAAATGTAAAATCGGAAAAATTTTGGAAAATAAAAAATGTAAAATCGGGAAAATTTTGGAAAATGAAAAATGTAAAATCGGAAAAATTTTGGAAAATGGAAAAATGTAAAATCGGAAAAGTTTTGGAATATGAAAAAATTTAAAATCGGAAAAATTTTGAAAAATGAAAAAATGTAAAATCGGAAAAATTTTTGGAAAATAAAATATGTAAAAATCGGAAAAATTTTGAAAAAAAAAAAATGTAAAATCGAGAAAATTTTTAGAAAATAAAAAATGTAAAATCGGAAAAATTTTAGAAAAAAGTAAAAAAAAATTTAAAATCGGAAAAATTTTGGAAAATGAAAAAAGTAAAATAAAGTCGGAGGTGTTTTCGAAAATAAAAAAAATAAAATCAGAAAAATTTTGAAAATAAAAGCAAAAATTACGGTAAAATCGGAAAATTTTGAAAATTAAAAATAAAATATGCATTTATTTTCGATCGGGATTTAAAATCGAAAATCCACCGACCGGGTGAAAAATGTAAAATCGAAAAATTTTTCGAACCCGGGCAAAACATGGAAAATTTTAAAATAAAATAAGCTAAAATTTTTAAGAAAATGAAAAGAATAAAATAGGAAAAATTTTGGAAAATGAATAAATAAAATCATACAAAGCAGGCGAAAATTTTGCTTAAAATACAAAAATTTTGGAAAATAAAAAAATTTAAAATCGGAAATTTTTTGGAAAATGAAAAAATAAAATCGGAAAAATTTTGGAAAAATAAAAAAGTAAAATCGGAAAAATTTTGGAAAATAAAAATGTAAAATCGGAAAAACCGCATGAAAAATAAAAGGAAAATATGCTTGAAAAATGAAAAAATTGGAAAATGAAAAATCGCAGAAAATGCAAAGATGTAAAATAGAGGCGAAAATTTTACGAATATGCAAAATACAAAATCGGGAAAGCGTTTTTGAAAATACAAAACTAATCGGAAAAATTTTGGAAAATTTTTATAAAATCGCAACAAATTTTCAAAATCATAAATACTATAGTTATTATTAAATAAAAAAATAAAATTCGGAATTCTATTTTTAAAATTACGCTTGTAAAATCGGAAAATTTTGTTTGAATGAAAAAGTAAAATCGGAAAATTTTTGAAAATGAAAAATGAAATCGTGCAAAATTAACAAATGAAAAAAATAAAATCGGAAAATTTTTGGAAAATCACAAATGTTAAAATCGGAAAAATTTTGGACAATGAACAGACGTAAAGACGGAAAGACGGACGAACGGAAAAAAAAAATATAAAATCGGCTGTTTTTGCTGATCAAAAAATATATATACTTTATAGGGTCGGAGATAAAATCAGAAAATTTTGTTACAAAAATTTCCTGCCGGAAAATTTTATAAAATCCTTCTAAAATCGGTAGCATTTTGGAAAAAAATAAAATCGGAAAAATTTTAGAAAATGACAAAAAAAATGTAAAATCGGTAAAATTTTCCATAATGAAAAAAATAAAATCGAGAAAATTTTAAAAAATGAAAAAAATGTAAAATCGGTAAAATTTTCCAAAGTGAAAAATGTAGATTTCGGTAAAATTTTGGAAAATGAAAAAAATGTAGAAATCGGTAAAATTTTCCCATAGTGAAAAAATGTAAAATTGTGGAAAATTTTAGAAAATGAAAAAATAAAATCGGAAAAATTTTGGAAAATGAAAAAATGTAAAATCGGAAAAATTTTAGAAAATGAAAAAAATGTAAAATCGGAAAAAGTTTTAGAAAATAAAAAAAAATGTAAAATCGAGAAAATATTAGAAAATGAAAAAAATGTAAAATCGGTAAAATTTTCCAAAATGAAAATGTAAAATCGGTAAAATTTTCCATAGTGAAAAAATAAAATCGAGAAAAATTTTAGAAAATAAAAAAATGTAAAATCGGAAAAATTTTAGAAAATGAAAAAAAATTTAAAATCGGAAAAATTTGGGAAAGTTAAAAAAAATGTAAAATCGGAAATAATTTTAGAAAATGAAAAATGTAAAATCGGAAAAATTTTCCAAAGTGAAAAAAAAAATGTAAAATCGAAAAATTTTAGAAAATGAAAAAATGTAAAATCGGTAAAATTTTCCAAAGTGAAAAAATGTAGATTTCGGTAAAATTTTCCAAAATGAAAAAATGTAAAATCGGAAAATTTTGGAAAATGAAAAAATAAAATCGGAAAAATTTTGGAAAACTAAAAAATGTAAAATCAGGAAAAATTTTAGAAAATGAAAAAATGTAAAATCGGAAAATTTTTATAAAATAAAAAAATAAAATCGGACAAATTTTAGAAAATGAAAAAATGTAAAATCGGTAAAATTTTCAAAAGTGAAAAATGTAAAATCGGAAAAATTTTGGAAAATGAAAAAATATAAAATCGGAAAAATTTTGGAAAATGAAAAAAATATAAAATAGGAAAAATTTTGAAAAATGAAAAATGTAAAATCGGAAAAATTTTAGAAATGAAAAAAATAAAATCGGAAAAATTTTTGGAAAATGAAAAAATGTAAAATCGGAAAAATTTTGAAAAATAAAAATGTAAAATCGGAAAAATTTTGGAAAAAAAAAATATGTAAAATCGGAAAAATTTTAGAAAATGAAAAAAAAAATAAAATCGGAAAAATTTGGAAAATGAAAAAATGTAAAATCGGAAAAATTTTGAAAAAAAAATTTTGGAAAATTTAAAAATGAAAAAATAAAATCGGAAAAATTTTGGAAAATGAAAAAATATAAAATCGGAAAAAATTTTTTGGAAAATGAAAAATATAAAATCGGAAAAATTTTTGGAAAATGAAAAAAATATAAAATCGGAAAAATTTTAGAAAAAAAAAATGTAAAATCGGAAAAATTTTAGAAAATAAAAAAATATAAAATCGGAAAATTTTTGGAAAAATGAAAAAAAAAATAAAATCGGAAAATTTTGGAAAATGAAAAATGTAAAATCGGTAAAATTTTGGAAAATGAAAAAATTTGAAAATCGGAAAAATTTTGGAAAATGAAAAAATGTAAAATCGGAAAAATTTTAGAAAATGAAAAAATGTAAAAATCGGAAAAATTTTGGAAAATGAAAAAATATAAAATCGGAAAAATTTTAGAAAATGAAAAAAATATAAAATCGGAAAATTTCGGAAAAATGAAAAATTAAAATCGGAAAAAAATGAAAAAATAAAATCAGGAAAAATTTTGGAAAATGAAAAAATAAAATCGGAAAAATTTTGGAAAATGAAAAAATAAAATCGGAAAAATTTTGGAAAATGAAAAATGTAAAATCGGGAAAATTTTGGAAAAAAAAAAATAAAATCGGAAAAATTTTGGAAAATAAAAAAATAAAATCGGAAAAATTTTAGAAAATGGAAAAAATAAAATCGGAAAAATTTTGGAAAATGAAAAAATGTAAAATCGGAAAAATTTTAGAAAATGAAAAAATTAAAAATCGGAAAAATTTTGGAAAATGAAAAAAAAATAAAATCGGAAAAATTTTGGAAAATGAAAAAAAAATGTAAATATCGGAAAAATTTTGGAAAATGAAAAATGTAAAATCGGGAAAATTTTGGAAAATGAAAAAATGTAAAATCGGAAAAATTTTGGAAAATGAAAAAAATTAAAAAATCGGAAAAATTTTGGAAAATGAAAAATATAAAATCGGAAAAATTTTAGAAAATAAAATCGGAAAATATAAAATCGGAAAAATTTTGAAAAAAAAAAAAATAAAATCGGAAAAATTTTGGAAAATGAAAAAAATAAAATCGGAAAAATTTTGGAAAATGAAAAAATGTAAAATCGGAAAAATTTTGGAAAATGTAAAAAAATGTAAAATCAGGAAAATTTTGGAAAATGAAAAATGTAAAATGTAAAATTCGGAAAAATTTTAAAAAATGTAAAATCGGAAAAATTTTGGAAAATATAAAATCGGAAAATTTTGGAAAAATAAAAATCGGAAATTTTTGGAAAATAAAAAAAAATAAAATCGGAAAAATTTTGGAAAATGAAAAAATAAAATCGGAAAAATTTTGGAAAAAAAAAAAATATAAAATCGAGAAAATTTTGGAAAATGAAAAAATAAAATCGGAAAAATTTTGGAAAAATGAAAAAATGTAAAATCGGAAAAATTTTGGAAAATGAAAAATAAAATGGAAAAAATTTTGGAAAATAAAAAATAAAATCGGAAAAATTTTGGAAAATGAAAAAATAAAATCGGAAAAATTTTGGAAAAAAAAAAAATATAAAATCGGAAAAATTTTGGAAAATGAAAAAATAAAATCGGTAAATTTTGGAAAATGAAAAAATTAAAATCGGAAAAATTTTGAAAAAAAAAAATAAAATCGGAAAAATTTTAGAAAATAAAAAATAAAATCGGAAAAATTTTAAAAAAATGAAAAATGTAAAATCGGAAAAATTTTGGAAAATGAAAAAATGTAAAATCGGAAAAATTTTGGAAAATGAAAAAAAAATAAAATCGGAAAATTTGGAAAATGAAAAATATAAAATCGGAAAAATTTTAGAAAATGAAAAAATAAAATCGGAAAAATTTTGGAAAATAAAAAAAATAAAATCGGAAAAATTTTGGAAAATAAAAATATAAAATCGGGAAAATTTTGAAAAATGAAAAAAATAAAATCGGAAAAATTTTGGAAAATCAAAAAAAAATAAAATCGGAAAAATTTTGGAAAATGAAAAATATAAAATCGGAAAAATTTTGGAAAATGAAAAAAAATAAAATCGGAAAATTTTTAGAAAAAAAAAAAATAAAATTGGAAAATGAAAAAAAAATTAAAAAAAAAAAAAATAAAAAAAAAGGAAAAATTTTGAAAAAAAAAAAATAAAATCGGAAAAATTTTGAAAAATAAAAAATAAAATCGGAAAAATTTTAGAAAATGAAAAATAAAATAAAATCGGAAAAATTTTGGAAAATGAAAAATAAAATCAGGAAAATTTTTGAAAAAAAAAAATAAAATCGGAAAAATTTTGGAAAATGAAAAAAAATAAAAATCGGAAAAATTTTGGAAAATGAAAAATATAAAATCGGAAAAATTTTGGAAAATGAAAAATATAAAATCGGAAATTTTGGAAAATGTAAAATCGGAAAAATTTTGGAAAAAAATATAAAATCGGAAAAATTTTGAAAAAAATAAAATCGGAAAAATTTTGGAAAAATGAAAAAAATAAAATCGGAAAAATTTTGGAAAATGAAAAAATAAAATCGGAAAAATTTTGGAAAATAAAAAAATTAAAATATCGGGAAAATTTTGGAAAATGAAAAAAAATAAAATCGGAAAAATTTTGGAAATGAAAAAAATAAAATCGGAAAAATTTTGGAAAATGAAAAAAAAATAAAATCGGAAAATTTTGGAAAATGAAAAAATGTAAAATCGGAAAATTTTGGAAAATGAAAAAAAAAATAAAATCGGAAAAATTTTGGAAAATTTGAAAATGAAAAATAAAATCGGAAAAATTTTGGAAAATGAAAAAATAAAATCGGAAAAATTTTGGGAAAAAATTTTATAAAATCGAAAATTTTGGAAAATGAAAATGAAATAAAATCGGAAAATTTTGGAAAATGAAAAAAAATCGTAAAATGGAAAATGAAAAATATAAAAAATTTTGGAAAATGAAAAAAAATAAAATCGGAAAAATTTTGGAAAAAAAAAAAAATAAAATCGGAAAATTTTTGAAAAATAAAAAATATAAAATCGGAAAAATTTTGGAAAATGAAAAAAATAAAATCGGAAAAATTTTGGAAAATGAAAAAATATAAAATCGGAAAAATTTTGGAAAATGAAAAATAAAATCGGGAAAATTTTGGAAAATGAAAAAAAATAAAATCGGAAAATTTTGAAAAAAAAAAAATAAAATCGAAAAAAATTGGAAAAAATTTTGGAAAAATGGAAAATTTTGGAAAATAAAATCGGAAAAATTTTGAAAAATAAAAAAAAAAAAAAAAATTTGGAAAAAAAAATAAAATCGGGAAAATTTTGGAAAATGAAAAAAAAATAAAATCGGAAAAATTTTGGAAAATGAAAAAAATAAAATCGGAAAAATTTTGGAAAAAAAAAAATGTAAAATCGGAAAAATTTTGGAAAATGAAAAAATAAAATCGGAAAAATTTTGGAAAAAAAAAAAATAAAATCGGAAAAATTTTGGAAAAAAAATAAAATCGGAAAATTTTGGAAAAAAAAAAAAATAAAAAATCGGAAAAATTTTGGAAAATGAAAAAAAAATAAAATCGGAAAAATTTTGGAAAATGAAAAAAAATAAAATCGGAAAATTTTGGAAAATGAAAAATAAAATCGGGAAAATTTTGGAAAATGAAAAAATAAAATCGGAAAAATTTTGGAAAATGAAAAATAAAAATCGAAAAATTTTGGAAAATAAAAAAAATAAAATCGGAAAAATTTTGGAAAAATGAAAAAAATAAAATCGGGAAAATTTTGGAAAATGAAAAAAATAAAATCGGAAAAATTTTGGAAAATGAAAAAAAATAAAATCGGAAAAATTTTGGAAAAAAAAAAAATATAAAATCAAAAAAAATTTTGGAAAATGGAAAAAAAAATAAAATCGGAAAAATTTTGGAAAAATAAAAATATAAAATCGGAAAAATTTTGGAAAATGAAAAAATAAAATCGGAAAAATTTTGGAAAATGAAAAAAAATAAAATCGGAAAAATTTTGGAAAAATGAAAAATATAAAATCGGAAAATTTGGAAAAAAAAAAAATAAAATCGGAAAAATTTTGGAAAATGAAAATAAAATAAAAAAAATTTTGAAAAAATAAAAAAAATAAAATCGGAAAAATTTTGGAAAATGAAAAATAAAATCGGAAAAATTTAAAAAATGAAAAAAATAAAATCGGAAAATTTTAAAATGAAAAAAAATTTCGGAAAATTTTGAAAAAAATAAAATAAAATCGGAAAATTTGAAAAAAAAAAAATATAAAATCGGAAAAATTTTGGAAAATGAAAAAAATAAAATCGGAAAAATTTTGGAAAATGAAAAATGTAAAATCGGAAAAATTTTGGAAAAAAAAAAAATAAAATCGGAAAAATTTTGGAAAATGAAAAAATAAAATCGGAAAAATTTTGGAAAATGAAAAAATAAAATCGGAAAAATTTTGGAAAATGAAAAAATGGAAAATCGGAAAAATTTTGGAAAATGAAAAAAATAAAATCGGAAAAATTTTAGAAAATAAAAAAATATAAAAATCGGAAAATTTTGGAAAATGAAAAATGTAAAATCGGAAAATTTTGAAAAAAAAAAAATAAAATCGGAAAAATTTTGAAAAATGAAAAATATAAAATCGGAAAAATTTTGGAAAATGGAAAAAAAATATAAAATCGGAAAAATTTTGGAAAATGAAAATAAAATCGGAAAATTTCGGAAAAAATTTTGGAAAATGAAAAATAAAATAAAATCGGAAAAATTTTGAAAAATAAAAAATAAAATCGGAAAATTTTTGGAAAATGAAAAAATAAAATCGGAAAAATTTTGGAAAATGAAAAAATAAAATCGGAAAAATTTTGGAAAATAAAATATAAAATCGGAAAAATTTTGGAAAAAAAAAAATAAAATCGGAAAATTTTGGAAAATGAAAAAATAAAATCGGAAAAATTTTGGAAAATGAAAAAAATAAAATCGGAAAATTTTGGAAAATGAAAAAAATAAAATCGGAAAATTTTGGAAAATGAAAAAAATAAAATCGGAAAATTTTGGAAAATGAAAAAAATAAAATCGGAAAAATTTTGGAAAATAAAAAATAAAATCGGAAAAATTTTGGAAAATGAAAAAAAATAAAATCGGAAAAATTTTGGAAAATGAAAAAAATAAAATCGGAAAAATTTTGGAAAATCGGAAAAAAATGGAAAATAAAATCGGAAAATTTTGGAAAATGAAAAATGAAATAAAATCGGGAAAATTTTGGAAAATGAAAAAATAAAATCGGAAAAATTTTGGAAAATGAAAATAAAATCGGAAAATTTTGGAAAATGAAAAAAATAAAATCGGAAAATTTTGGAAAATAAAAAAATAAAATCGGAAAAATTTTGGAAATGAAAAAAATAAAATCGGAAAAATTTTGGAAAATAAAAAAAAATAAAATCGGAAAATTTTGGAAAATGAAAAAAAATAAAATCAAAAAAATTTTGGAAAAAAAAAAAATAAAATCGGAAAAATTTTGGAAAATGAAAAAAATATAAAATCGGAAAAATTTTGGAAAAATGAAAAAATATAAAATCGGAAAATTTTGGAAAATGAAAAAAAAAATAAAATCGGAAAAATTTTGGAAAAAAAAAAATAAAATCGGAAAAATTTTGGAAAATGAAAAATAAAATCGAAAAATTTTGGAAAATGAAAAAAATAAAATCGGAAAATTTTGGAAAATGAAAAAATAAAATCGGAAAATTTTGAAAAATAAAAAAATAAAATCGGAAAAATTTTGGAAAATAAAAAAATGTAAAATCGGAAAAATTTTGGAAAATAAAAAAATAAAATCGGAAAAATTTTGGAAAATTTTGGAAAATTTTGAAAAAAAAAAATAAAATCGGAAAAATTTTGGAAAATAAAAATAAAATCGGAAAAATTTTGGAAAATAAAAAAAAATAAAATCGGAAAATTTTGGAAAATGAAAAAAATAAAATCGGAAAATTTTGGAAAATGAAAAAAATAAAATCGGAAAATTTTGGAAAATAAAAAATAAAATCGGAAAAATTTTGGAAAATGAAAAATAAAAAATAAAATCGGAAAAATTTTGGAAAATGAAAAAATAAAATCGGAAAAATTTTGGAAAATAAAAATAAAATCGGAAAAATTGGAAAAAAAATGTAAAATCGGAAAAATTTTAAAATCGGAAAAAATTTAAAATCGGAAAAATTTTGGAAATGAAAATAAAATCGGAAAAATTTTGAAAAAAAAAAATAAAATCGGAAAATTTTGGAAAATAAAAATATAAAATCGGAAAAATTTTGGAAAAATGAAAAATATAAAATCGGAAAATTTTGGAAAATGAAAAATAAAATCGGAAAAATTTTGGAAAATAAAAAATAAAATCGGAAAATTTTTGAAAAAATAAAATCGGAAAAATTTTGGAAAAAAAAATTTTGGAAAAAATAAAAATCGGAAAAATAAAATCGGAAAAATTTTGGAAAATGAAAAATATAAAATCGGAAAATTTTGGAAAATAAAAAATAAAATCGGAAAAATTTTGGAAAATGAAAAAAAATAAAATCGGAAAAATTTTGGAAAATGAAAAATAAAATCGGAAAAATTTTGGAAAATGAAAAAAATAAAATCGGGAAAATTTTGGAAAATGAAAAAATAAAATCGGAAAAATTTGGAAAAAAAAAAAATAAAATCGGAAAAATTTTGGAAAATGAAAAAAATAAAATCGGAAAAATTTGGAAAATGAAAAAAAATAAAATCGGAAAATTTTGGAAAAAAAAAAAATAAAATCGGAAAAATTTTGGAAAATAAAAATAAAATCGGAAAATTTTGGAAAATGAAAAAATAAAATCGAAAAATTTTGGAAAATGAAAAATATAAAATCGGAAAATTTTGGAAAATGAAAATAAAATCGGAAAAATTTTGGAAAATGAAAAATAAAATCGGAAAAATTTTGGAAAAATAAAAAATAAAATCGGAAAATGAAAAATAAAATAAAATCGGAAAATTTTGGAAAAAAAAAAAAAATAAAATCGGGAAAATGAAAAATTTCGGAAAATGAAAATGAAAAAAAAATCGGAAAAATTTTGGAAAATGAAAAAATAAAATCGGAAAATTTTGGAAAATGAAAAAATAAAATCGGAAAATTTTAAAATCGGAAAATTTTGGAAAATGAAAAAAAAATAAAATCGGAAAAAAAATTTTGAAAAATGAAAAAATAAAATCGGAAAAATTTTGGAAAATGAAAAAAAAATAAAATCGGAAAAATTTTGGAAAATGAAAAAAATAAAATCGGAAAAATTTTGGAAAAAAAAAAAAATAAAATCGGAAAATTTAAAATCGGAAAAATTTTGGAAAATGAATAAAATCGGAAAAATTTTGGAAAATGAAAAATATAAAATCGGAAAATTTTGGAAAATAAAAATATAAAATCGGAAAAATTTTGGAAAATGAAAAAATAAAATCAAAATTTTGGAAAATGAAAAAAATGTAAAATCGGAAAAATTTTGGAAAATAAAAAATAAAATCGGAAAATTTTGGAAAATGAAAAAAATAAAATCGGAAAATTTTGGAAAATGAAAAAATAAAATCGGAAAAATTTTGGAAAATGAAAAAAATAAAATCGGAAAAATTTTGTGAAAAAAAAAAATAAAATCGGGAAAATTTTGGAAAATGAAAAAAATGTAATAAAATTTTGAAAAATGAAAAAAAATGAAAAAATCGGGAAAATTTTGGAAAAATGAAAAAAATGTAAAATCGGAAAAATTTTGGAAAATAAAAAAAAAAATAAAATTGGAAAAAAAATTTTGGAAAATAAAAAAAATAAAATCGGAAAAATTTTGGAAAATAAAAAAATAAAATCGGAAAAATTTTGGAAAATGAAAAATGTAAAATCGGAAAAATTTTGGAAAATGAAAAAATAAAATCGGAAAAATTTTGGAAAATGAAAAATAAAAATCGGAAAATTTTGGAAAATAAAAAAATAAAATCGGAAAAATTTTGGAAAATGAAAAAATAAAATCGGGAAAATTTTTGGAAAAATAAAAAAAAATCGGGAAAATTTTGGAAAATGAAAAATAAAATCGGAAAATTTTGGAAAATGAAAAAATAAAATCGGAAAAATTTTTGGAAAATGAAAAATAAAATCGGAAAAATTTTGGAAAATGAAAAAAATAAAATCGGAAAATTTTGGAAAATGAAAAATAAAATCGGAAAAATTTTGAAAAATGAAAAAAATAAAATCGGAAAAATTTTGGAAAATGAAAAAAAATAAAATCGGAAAAATTTTGGAAAATAAAAATGTAAAATCGGAAAAATTTTGGAAAATGAAAAAAAAATGTAAAATCGGAAAATTTTGGAAAATGAAAAAAATAAAATCGGAAAAATTTTGGAAAATGAAAAAAAATAAAATCGGAAAAATTTTGGAAAATGAAAAAATAAAATCGGAAAATTTTTGGAAAATGAAAAATAAAATCGGAAAATTTTGGAAAAAAAAAAAATAAAATCGGAAAATTTTGGAAAATGAAAAATAAAATCGGAAAAATTTTGGAAAATGAAAAATATAAAATCGGAAAAATTTTGGAAAAAAAAATAAAATCGGAAAATTTTGGAAAAATGAAAAATAAAATCGGAAAATTTTGAAATGAATAAAATCGGAAAAAAATCGGAAAATTTTGGAAAATTTGAAAAAATAAAATCGGAAAAATTTTGGAAAATGAAAAAAAATAAAATCGGAAAAATTTTGGAAAATAAAAAAATAAAATCGGAAAAATTTTGGAAAATAAAAAATATAAAATCGGAAAAATTTGGAAAAAAAAAAATAAAATCGGAAAAATTTTGGAAAATGAAAAAATAAAATCGGGAAAATTTTGGAAAATGAAAAATATAAAATCGGAAAATTTTGGAAAATGAAAAATAAAATCGGAAAAATTTTGGAAAATGAAAAAATAAAATCGGAAAAATTTTGGAAAATGAAAAAAATAAAATCGGAAAAAAAATAAAATCGGAAAAATTTAAAAAAATAAAATATAAAAAAAATTTTGGAAAATGAAAAAAATAAAATCGGAAAAATTTTGGAAAATGAAAAAAATAAAATCGGAAAAATTTTGGAAAATGAAAAAATAAAATCGGAAAATTTTGGAAAATGAAAAAATAAAATCGGAAAAATTTTGGAAAATGAAAAATAAAATCGGAAATTTTGGAAAATGAAAAAATATAAAATCGGAAATTTTGGAAAATAAAAAATAAAATCGGAAAAATTTTGGAAAATGAAAAAAAATAAAATCGAAAAATTTTGGAAAATGAAAAAATAAAATTTGAAAAAAATTTTGGAAAATGAAAAAAATAAAATCGGAAAATTTTGGAAAATAAAAAAATAAAATCGGAAAAATTTTGGAAAATGAAAAAATAAAATCGGAAAAATTTTGGAAAAATGAAAAAAATAAAATCGGAAAAATTTTGGAAAATGAAAAAATAAAATCGGAAAATTTTGGAAAAAATAAAATAAAATCGGAAAATTTTGGAAAATAAAAAATAAAATCGGAAAATTTTGAAAAATAAAAAATGTAAAATCGGGAAAATTTTGGAAAAAAAAATAAAATCGGAAAATTTTGGAAAATGAAAAAAAATAAAATCGGAAAAATTTTGGAAAATGAAAATATAAAATCGGGAAAATTTTGGAAAATGAAAAAAATAAAATCGGAAAATTTTGGAAAATGAAAAATGTAAAATCGGAAAAATTTTGGAAAATGAAAAAAATAAAATCGGAAAATTTTGGAAAATGAAAAATAAAATCGGAAAATTTTGGAAAATGAAAAAATAAAATCGGAAAATTTTGGAAAAATAAAAATAAAATCGGAAAAATTTTGGAAAATAAAATAAAAAATAAAATCGGAAAAATTTTGGAAATGAAAAAATAAAATCGGAAAAATTTTGGAAAATGAAAAAATATAAAATCGGAAAAATTTTGGAAAATAAAAAATAAAATCGGAAAATTTTGGAAAATAAAAAAATAAAATCGGAAAATTTTGGAAAATGAAAATATAAAATCGGAAAAATTTTGGAAAATGAAAAATAAAATCGGAAAATTTTGGAAAATGAAAAAATAAAATCGGAAAAATTTTGGAAAATGAAAAAAATAAAATCGAAAAAATTTTGGAAAAATAAAAAATAAAATCGGAAAAATTTTGGAAAATGAAAAAATAAAATCGGAAAATTTTGGAAAAATAAAAAATAAAATCGGAAAAATTTTGGAAAATGAAAAATAAAATCGGAAAAATTTTGGAAAATGAAATAAAAAAAATAAAATCGGAAAAAATTTTGGAAAATATGAAAAATATAAAATCGGAAAAATTTTGGAAAATGAAAAAATAAAATCGGAAAAATTTTGGAAAAAAAAAAATATAAAATCGGAAAAATTTTGGAAAAAAAAAATAAAATCGGAAAATTTTGGAAAATGAAAAAAATAAAATCGGAAAAATTTTGGAAAAAATGAAAAATAAAATCGGAAAAATTTTGGAAAATGAAAAATATAAAATCGGAAAAATTTTGGAAAATGAAAAATAAAATCGGAAAAATTTTGGAAAATGAAAAATTTAAAATCGGAAAATTTTGGAAAATGAAAAAATAAAATCGGAAAAATTTTGGAAAATGAAAAATGTAAAATCGGGAAAATTTTGGAAAATGAAAAAAAAATAAAATCGGAAAAATTTTGGAAAATGAAAAAATAAAATCGGAAAATTTTGGAAAATGAAAAATATAAAATCGGAAAATTTTGGAAAATGAAAAATAAATCAGGAAAATTTTGGAAAATGAAAAATAAAATCGGAAAAATTTTTGAAAATAAAATATAAATCGGAAAAATTTTGGAAAATGAAAAAATAAAATCGGAAAAATTTTGGAAAATGAAAAAAATAAAATCGGAAAAATTTTGGAAAATGAAAATGTAAAATCGGAAAATTTTGGAAAATCGGAAAAAAAAAATGAAAAATAAAATCGGAAAAATTTTGGAAAATGAAAAAAATAAAATCGGAAAAATTTTGGAAAATAAAAAAAAAATCAAAAATTTTGGAAAAATTTTAAAAAGGAAAATTTTGAAAAAAAAAATAAAATCGGAAAATTTTGGAAAATGAAAAAAATAAAATCGGAAAAATTTTGGAAAATGAAAAAAATAAAATCGGAAAAATTTTGGAAAAAAAAAAAATAAAATCGGGAAAATTTTGGAAAATGAAAAAAATACAAAATCGGAAAAATTTTGGAAAAATAAAAATATAAAATCGGAAAAATTTTGGAAAATGAAAAAAATAAAATCAGGAAAATTTTGGAAAATAGGAAAAAAAAAATAAATAAAATCGGAAAATTTTGGAAAATAAAAATAAAATCGGAAAATTTTGGAAAATGAAAAAAATAAAATCGGAAAAATTTTGGAAAATAAAAATGTAAAATCGGAAAAATTTTGGAAAATGAAAAAATATAAAATCGGAAAATTTTGGAAAATGAAAAAATAAAATCGGAAAATTTTGGAAAATGAAAATAAAATCGGAAAAAAAATAAAATCGGTAAAATCGGAAAAATTTTGAAAAAAAAATAAAATCGAAAAATTTTGGGAAAATAAAAAAAAATAAAATCGGAAAAATTTTGGAAAATGGAAAAAAAAATAAAATCGGAAAATTTTGGAAAATAAAAAAATAAAATCGGAAAATTTTGGAAAATGAAAAAAATAAAATCGGAAAAATTTTGGAAAAAAAAAAAAATAAAATCGGAAAATTTTGGAAAATGAAAAAATAAAATCAGAAAAATTTTGGAAAATGAAAAAATAAAATCGGAAAAATTTTGGAAAATGAAAAAATAAAATCGGAAAAATTTTGGAAAATGAAAAAAATAAAATCGGAAATTTTGGAAAATGAAAATATAAAATCGGAAAAATTTTGGAAAATGAAAAATAAAATCGGAAAATTTTGGAAAATGCAAAAAAATAAAATCGGAAAAATTTTGGAAAATGAAAAAATAAAATCGGAAAAATTTTGGAAAATGAAAAATAAAATCGGAAAAATTTTGGAAAATGAAAAAATAAAATCGGAAAAATTTTGGAAAATAAAAATAAAATCGGAAAAATTTTGGAAAATGAAAAAAATAAAATCGGAAAAATTTTGGAAAATGAAAAAAAATAAAATCGGAAAAATTTTGGAAAATGAAAAATATAAAATCGGAAAAATTTTGGAAAATGAAAAAATATAAAATCGGAAAATTTTGGAAAATGAAAAATAAAATCGGAAAATTTTGGAAAATGAAAAATATAAAATCGGAAAAATTTTGGAAAATGAAAAAATAAAATCGGAAAAATTTTGGAAAATGAAAAAAATAAAATCGGAAAAATTTTGGAAAATGAAAAATGTAAAATCGGAAAAATTTTGGAAAATAAAAAATAAAATCGGAAAAATTTTGGAAAATAAAATCGGAAAAATTTTGAAAAATGAAAAATAAAATCGGAAAATTTTGGAAAAAATGAAAAATAAAATCGGAAAAATTTTGGAAAATGAAAATGTAAAATCGGAAAAATTTTGGAAAATAAAAATAAAATCGGAAAAATTTTGGAAAAATGAAAAATAAAATCGGAAAAATTTTGGAAAATGAAAAAAATAAAATCGGAAAATTTTGGAAAATGAAAAAATAAAATCGGAAAATTTTGAAAAATGAAAAATATAAAATCGGAAAATTTTGGAAAATAAAAAATAAAATCAGGAAAATTTTGGAAAATGAAAAATAAAATGTAAAATTTTGAAAAATTTAAAAAAATGGAAAAAAAAATAAAATCGGAAAAATTTTGGAAAATGAAATATAAAATCGGAAAATTTTGGAAAATGAAAAAAAAAAAATAAAATCGGAAAATTTTGGAAAATGAAAAATAAAATCGGAAAATTTTGGAAAATGAAAAAAATAAAATCGGAAAAATTTTGGAAAATGAAAAAATAAAATCGAAAAAATTTTGGAAAATGAAAAATAAAATCAGGAAAATTTTGGAAAATGAAAAAAATAAAATCGGAAAATTTTGGAAAATGAAAAAAATAAAATCGGAAAATTTTGGAAAATGAAAAATAAAATCGGAAAAATTTTGGAAAATGAAAATATAAAATCGGAAAATTTTGGAAAATGAAAAAATGTAAAATCGGAAAAATTTTGGAAAATGAAAAATAAAATCGGAAAAATTTTGGAAAAAAAAAATAAAATCAGGAAAAATTTTGAAAAAAATGAAAAATAAAATCGGAAAATTTTGGAAAATAAAAATATAAAATCGGAAAAATTTTGGAAAAATGAAAATAAAATCGGAAAAATTTTGGAAAATGAAAAAAATAAAATCGGAAAAATTTTGGAAAATAAAATGTAAAATCGGGAAAATTTTGGAAAAAAAAAAATAAAATCAGGAAAATTTTGGAAAATGAAAAAAATAAAATCGGAAAATTTTGAAAAATGAAAAATAAAATCGGAAAAATTTTGGAAAATGACAAAAATAAAATCGGAAAAATTTTGGAAAATGAAAAAATAAAATCGGAAAAATTTTGGAAAATGAAAATAAAAATTGGAAAAATTTTGAAAAAAAAATAAAATCGGAAAAATTTTGGAAAAAAAATAAAAACGGAAAATTTTGGAAAAAAATAAAATTAAAATCGGAAAAATTTTGGAAAATGAAATATTAAAATCAGGAAAATTTTGGAAAATGAAAAAATAAAATCGGAAAAATTTTGGAAAATGAAAAATGTAAAATCGGAAAATTTTGGAAAAATGAAAAAATAAAATCGGAAAATTTTGGAAAAATAAAATAAATAAAATCGGAAAAATTTTGGAAAATATAAAAAAAATATAAAATCGGAAAATTTTGAAAATAAAAAAAATAAAATCGGAAAATTTTGGAAAATGAAAAATAAAATCAGGAAAAAAAATGTTTGGAAAATGGAAAATGAAAATAAAATCGGAAAAATTTTGGAAAATGAAATAAAATGAAAATCGAAAAATTTTGGAAAATGAAAAAATAAAATCGGAAAATTTTTGGAAAATAAAAAATAAAATCAAAAATTTTGGAAAATGAAAAAATTAAAATCGGAAAATTTTGGAAAATGAAAATATAAAATCGGAAAAATTTTGGAAATGGCGGAAAAAATAAAATCGGAAAATTTTGGAAAATGAAAAATAAAATCGGAAAATTTTGGAAAATGAAAATAAAATCAGGAAATTGGAAAAATGAAAAATAAAATCGGAAAAATTTTGGAAAATGAAAATTAAAATCGGAAAATTTTGGAAAATGAAATAAAAAATCGGAAAATGAAAAAAATAAAATCGAAAATTTGGAAAAAAAAAATAAAATCGGAAAAATTTTGGAAAATAAAAAAAAATCGGAAAATTTTGAAAAATGAAAAAAATAAAATCGGAAAATTTTGGAAAAATGAAAAAATAAAATCGGAAAAATTTTGGAAAATGAAAAATATAAAATCAGGAAAAATTTTGGAAAATAAAAATAAAATCGGAAAAATTTTGGAAAATGAAAAAAATAAAATCGGAAAAATTTGAAAATAAAATATAAAATCGGAAAAATTTTGGAAAATAAAAATATAAAATCAAAATTGGAAAAATTTGGAATTTTGAAAAATATAAAATCGGAAAATTTTGGAAAATGAAAAAATAAAATCGGAAATTTTGGAAAATGAAAAAATAAAATCGGAAAATTTTGGAAAAATGAAAATAAAATCGGAAAAATTTTGGAAAATGAAAAAATAAAATCGGGAAAATTTTGGAAAACAAAATAAAATCGGAAAAATTTTGGAAAATGAAAAATGTAAAATCGGAAAAATTTTAAAAATTAAAAATAAAATCGGAAAAATTTTGAAAAATAAAAAATTTAAAATCGGAAAAATCAAATTTTGGAAAATGAAAAATATAAAATCGGAAAATTTTGGAAAAATAAAATAAAATCGAAAAAATTTTGGAAAAATAAAAATGTAAAATCAGAAAAAATTTTGGAAAATGAAAAATATAAAATCGGAAAAATTTTGGAAAATGAAAAAATGTAAAATCGGAAAAATTTTGGAAAATTAAAATAAAATCGGAAATTTTGGAAAAATAAAATAAAATCAAAAATTTTGAAAAATGAAAAAATAAAATCGGAAAAATTTTGGAAAATGAAAATGGAAAAATCGGAAAATTTTGGAAAATCAAAAAATAAAATCGGAAAAATTTTGGAAAATGAAAATAAAATCGGAAAATAAAAAATTTGGAAAATAAAAATGTAAAATCGGAAAAATTTTGGAAAATGAAAAAATAAAATCAGGAAAAATTTTGGAAAAATAAAAATGTAAAATCGGAAAATTTTGGAAAAATGAAAATAAAATCGGAAAATTTTTGGAAAATAAAAAATAAAATCGGAAAAATTTTGAAATGAAAATGAAAAATAAAATCGGATAAAATTTTGGAAAAATGAAAAATAAAATCGGAAAAATTTTGGAAAATGAAAAAATAAAATCGGAAAAATTTTGGAAAATCGGAAAAAAATAAAATCGGAAAAATTTTGGAAAATGAAAATAAAATCAGGAAAAATTTTGGAAAATGAAAAAATGTAAAATCGGAAAAATTTTGGAAAAATGAAAAATAAAATCGGAAAATTTTGGAAAATGAAAAATGTAAAATCGGAATTTTGGAATGAAAAAATAAAATCGGAAATTTTGAAAAATGAAATTTAAAATCAGGAAAATTTTGGAAAAAATTAAAATCAAAAATTTGGAAAAATAAAATTTTGGAAAATGGAAAAAAAAATAAAATCGGAAAAATTTTGGAAAATAAAAATGTAAAATCGGAAAATTTTGGAAAATGAAAAATGTAAAATCGGAAAAATTTTGGAAAATGAAAAAATAAAATCAGGAAAATTTTGGAAAATGAAAAATAAAATCGGAAAATTTTGGAAAATGAAAATAAAATCAGGAAAATTTTGGAAAATGAAAAATAAAATCGGGAAAATTTTGGAAAAATGAAAAAAAAATCGGAAAAATTTTGGAAAAATAAAATCGGAAAATTTTCGGAAAATGATAAAATAAAATCGGAAAAATTTTGGAAAATGAAAAATGTAAAATCAGAAAAATTTTGGAAAAATAAAAAATAAAATCGGAAAAATTTTGGAAAATGAAAATGTAAAATCGGAAAAATTTTGGAAAATGAAAAAAAAATAAAATTTTGGAAAATGAAAAATGTAAAATCGGAAAATTTTAAAAAAATAAAATCGGAAAAATTTTGGAAAATAAAAAAATCGGAAAAATTGGAAAAATTTTGAAAATTTTGAAAAATAAAATCGGAAAATTTTGGAAAATGAAAATATAAAATCAGGTAAAATTTTGGAAAATGGAAAAAATAAAATCGGAAAATTTTGGAAAAATAAAAATAAAATCGGAAAAATTTTGGAAAATGAAAATAAAAATCGGAAAAATTTTGGAAAAATAAAATAAAATCGGAAAATTTTGGAAAATGAAAAAATAAAATCAGAAAATTTTGGAAAATGAAAAATAAAATCGGAAAAATTTTGGAAAATGAAAAAATAAAATCAAGAAAATTTTGGAAAATGAAAAAATGTAAAATCGGGAAAATTTTGGAAAATGAAAAATCCGAAAATTTCGGAAAATTAAAATGGAAAAATGAAAAAAATAAAATCGGGAAAATTTTGGAAAATTAAGAAAAAAAATAAAATCGGAAAATTTTGAAAAATGAAAAAAATAAAATCGGAAAATTTTGGAAAATGAAAAAAATAAAATCGGAAAATTTTGGAAAATGAAAAAATAAAATCGGAAAAATTTTGGAAAATAAAAAAATAAAATCAAAAAATTTTGAAAAATGAAATAAAATCGGAAATTTTGGAAAATAAAATAAAATCAGAAAAATTTTGGAAAAATGAAATAAAAATCGGAAAAATTTTGGAAAATGAAAAATAAAATCGGAAAAATTTTGGAAAATGAAAAAAAATAAAATCGGAAAAATTTTGGAAAAATTTTAAAAATAAAATCGGAAAAATTTTGGAAAATGAAAAAATTAAAATCGGAAAAATTTTGGAAAATGAAAAAATATAAAATCGGAAAAATTTTGGAAAAATGAAATAATATAAAAAATCAAATTTTGGAAAATAAAATTAAAGGGAAAATTTTGGAAAATAAAAAAAAAGAAAAATTTTGGAAAATGAAAAATAAAATCGGAAAAATTTTGAAAAATGAAAAAATAAAATCGGGAAAATTTGGAAAATAAAAAATGTAAAATCGGAAAATTTTCGGAAAATGGAAAAAATAAAATCGGAAATTTTGAAATTGGAAAAATAAAATCGGAAAAATTTGGAAAATTAAAAATTTAAAATCGGAAAATTTTGGAAAATGAAAAATAAAATCAGGAAAAATTTTGGAAAATAAAAAATATAAAATCGGAAAAATTTTGGAAAATAACAAATGTAAAATCAGGAAAAATTTTGGAAAATAAAAAATAAAATCGGAAAAATTTTGGAAAATGAAAATAAAATCGGAAAATTTTTGAAAATGGAAAAAATAAAATCAGAAAAATTTTGGAAAATGAAAAATTGTAAAATTAAAATAAAATTGGAAAATTTTGGAAAATAATAAAATCGGAAAAATTTTGGAAAATGAAAAAATGTAAAATCAGGAAAAATTTTGGAAAATGAAAAATAAAATCGGGAAAATTTTTGAAAAATAAAAATAAAATCGGAAAAATTGGAAAATGAAAATATAAAATCGGAAAAATTTTGGAAAATATGAAAATGTAAAATCGGGAAAATTTTGAAAAATGAAAAATAAAATCAGGAAAAATTTTGGAAAAATAAAAATAAAATCGGAAAAATTTTGGAAAATGAAAAAAATAAAATCGGAAAATTGGAAAATGAAAAAATATAAAATCGGAAAAATTTTGGAAAATGAAAAATAAAATCAGAAAAATTTTGAAAATAATAAAATGTAAAATCGGAAAAATTTTGAAAAATGAAAAAATAAAATCAGGAAAATTTTGGAAAATGAAAAATGTAAAATCGGAAAATATTTTGGAAAATCGGAAAAAAAAATAAAATCGGAAAATTTTGGAAAATGAAAAATAAAATCGGAAATTTTGAAAAATGAAAAATAAAATCGGAAAATTTTGGAAAATGAAAATAAAATCAAGAAAAATTTTGGAAAATAAAATGTAAAATCAGGAAAATTTTAAAAAAAAAAAAAAATCGGAAAAATTTTGGAAAAATGGAAAAATGTAAAATCGGAAAAATTTTGGAATCAAAATGAAAATATAAAATCGAAAAATTTTGGAAAATAAAATGTAAAATCGGAAATTTTTGGAAAATGAAAAATGTAAAATCGGAAAATTTTGGAAAATGAAAAATAAAATCGGAAAAATTTGGAAAAATGAAATTAAAATCGGAAAAAATTTTGGAAAATGAAAAAAATAAAATCGGAAATTTTAAAAATTAAAATAAAATTAAAATTAAAATCAGGAAAATTTTTAAAAATAAAAAATAAAATCGGAAAAATTTTGGAAAATGAAAAATATAAAATCGGAAAAAATTTGGAAAAATGATTTGGAAAAATAAAATCGGAAATTTTGGAAAATAAAAATAAAATCAGGAAATTTTTGGAAAATAAATTAAAATCATAAAATCGGAAAAAATAAAATCGGAAAAATATTTGAAATTAAAATAAAATCAGGAAAAATTTTGGAAAATGAAAAATGTAAAATCGGAAAATTTTGAAAAATGAAAAATATAAAATCGGAAAATTTTTGGAAAAATAAAATATAATAAAATCGGAAAATTTTGGAAAATTGAATCGAAATTTTTGTAAAATCGGGAAAAATTTGGAAAATGAAAAAAAAAAAATCAAAAAATTTTGGAAAATGAAAAATAAATAAAATCGGGAAAATTTTGGAAAATGAAATGTAAAATCGGAAAAATTTTGGAAAATAAAAAATATAAAATCGGAAAATTTTGGAAAAATGAAAAATAAAATCGGAAATTTTGGAAAAATGAAAAATAAAATCAGGAAAAATTTTGAAAAATGAAAAAATAAAATCGGAAAAATTTTGGAAAATGAAAAATAAAATCGGAAAAATTTTGGAAAATGAAAATTTAAAATCGGAAAAATTTTGGAAAATGTAAAAATAAAATTCAGGAAATTTTGGAAAATGAAAAATAAAATCGGAAAATTTTGGAAAATGAAAAAATAATAAAATCGGAAAATTTTGGAAAATGAAAAATGTAAAATCGGAAAAATTTTGGAAAATGAAAAATAAAATCGGAAATTTTGGAAAATGAAAAAAATATAAAATCGGGAAAATTTTGGAAAATGAAAAATAAAATCGGAAAATTTTGGAAAATGAAAAATATAAAATCGGAAATTTTGGAAAATGAAAAAAAATAAAATCGGAAAATTTTGGAAAATGAAAAATAAAATCGGAAAATTTTGGAAAATGAAAAAATGTAAAATCGGAAAAATTTTGGAAAAATAAAAATAAAATCAGGAAAATTTTGGAAAATTAAAAATATAAAATCAGGGAAATTTTGGAAAAATAAAATGTAAAATCGGAAAATTTTGGAAAAATGAAAAAATAAAATCGGAAAAGTTTTGGAAAATAAAAATAAAATCGGAAAATTTTGGAAAATAAAAAATAAAATCGGAAAAGTTTTGGAAAATGAAAAATATAAAATCGAGAAAAAATTTTGGAAAAATAAATAATAAAATCGGAAAATTTGAAAAATGTAAAATCGGAAATTTTGGAAAAATGAAAAATAAAATCGGGAAAATTTTGGAAAAATGAAAAATCGGAAAATATTTGAAAATGAAAAATTTTGGAAAATTTTTGGAATATGAAAAATAAAATCGGAAAAATTTTGGAAAATGAAAAATAAAATCGGAAAAATTTTGGAAAATGAAAAAAGTCGGAAATTGAAAATAAAATCGGAAATTTTGGAAAAATGAAATTTAAAATCGGAAAAATTTTGGAAAATGAAAAATTTAAAATCGGAAATTTTGGAAAAATGAAAATAAAATCGGAAAAATTTTGGAAAAATAAAATAAAATCAGGAAAATTTTGGAAAATGAAAAATAAAATCGGAAAATTTTGGAAAATAAAAAAATAAAATCGGAAATTTTGGAAAATGAAAAATAATAAAATCGGAAAATTTTGGAAAATGAAAAATAAAATCGGAAAAATTATGGAAAATGAAAAAATAAAATCGGGAAATATTGGAAAATGTAAAATATAAAATCGGAAAATTTTGGAAAATGAAAAATAAAATCGGAAAAATTTTGAAAAATGAAAAATAAAATCGGAAAAATTTTTAAAATTAAAAAATAAAATCGGGAAAATTTTGGAAAATCGGGAAAAATATTGGAAAATCAGGATAAAAATTTTGGAAAATGAAAATGTAAAATCGGAAAAATTTTGGAAAATTTTAAA
Organism: Drosophila nasuta; assembly: GCF_023558535.2. Taxonomy (NCBI): domain Eukaryota; kingdom Metazoa; phylum Arthropoda; class Insecta; order Diptera; family Drosophilidae; genus Drosophila; species Drosophila nasuta. The sequence continues at coordinate 23,153 of NW_026869486.1, forward strand.
ATGTAAAATCGGAAATTTTGGAAAATAAAAAACATAAAATAAACAAAAATTTTTGAAAATGAAAAATCAAAATTGGAAAATCGGGAAAATGATAAAATCAGGAAAATTTTTGGAAAAATATAAAATAAAATCAAAATTTTGGAAAATAAAGTGTAAAATCAAAGGAAATTTTGGAAAATAAAAATGTAAAATCGGAAAAATTTTGGAAAATGAAAAATAAAATCGGAAAAATTTTGGAAAATGAAAAAAATATAAAATCGGAAAATTTTTGAAAATGAAAAATGTTAAAATCGGAAAATTTTGGAAAATGAAAAATGTAAAATCGGAAAAAAATTTACGGAAAAATAAAAATAAAATGGAAAAAGTTTTTGGAAAATGAAAAATAAAATCGGAAATTTTGAAAAATGAATAAAATTAAAATCGGAAAAATTTTGGAAAAATTAAAATAAAATCAGAAAAAAATTTTGGAAAATGAAAAATATAAAATCGGAAAATTTTGGAAAATGAAAAATAAAATCGGAAAATTTTGGAAAATGAAAAAATAAAATCGGGAAAATTTTGGAAAATGAAAAAAAAATAAAATCGGAAAATTTTGGAAAATAAAAATTTAAAATCAGGGAAAATTTTGGAAAATGAAAAATGTAAAATCGGAAAATTTTGGAAAATGAAAATATAAAATCGGAAAAATTTTGGAAAATAAAAATAAAATCGGAAAATTTTTGGAAAATGAAAAAATGTAAAATCGGAAAAATTTTGGAAAATGAAAAATATAAAATCGGAAAATTTTGAAAAAAAAATTTAAAATCGGGAAATTTTGGAAAATGAAAAAATAAAATCAAAAATTTTGGAAAATAAAATATAAAATCAGGAAAAATTTTGGAAAATAAAAATAAAATCGGAAAATTTTGGAAAATGAAAAATATAAAATCGGAAAAATTTTGGAAAATGAAAAATGTAAAATCGGAAAATTTTGGAAAATGAAAAAATAAAATCCGGAAAATTTTGAAAAAATAAAAATGTAAAATCGGAAAAATTTTGGAAAATAAAAATGTAAAATCGGAAAATTTTGGAAAATAAAAAATAAAATCAGGAAAATTTTGGAAAAATGAAAATAAAATCAGAAAATTTTGGAAAATGAAAAAAAATAAAATCGGAAAAATTTTGAAAAATGAATAAAATATAAAATCGGAAAATTTTGGAAAAAAAAATAAAAAAAAATTTTAAAATCGGAAAAATTTTGGAAAATGAAAAATAAAATCGGAAAATTTTTGAAAATGAAAAATCGGAAAATCGGAAAATTTTTGAAAAAATGTAAAATCTAAAAATTTTGGAAAATGGAAAAATAAAAATCGGGAAAATTTTGGAAAATGAAAAAAAATAAAATCAGGGAAAATTTTGGAAAATGAAAAAATATAAAATCGGAAAATTTTGGAAAAATGAAAAATATAAAATCGGAAAATGTTTTGGAAAATTTTGGAAAAAAATGTAAAATCAGAAAAATTTTGGAAAATGAAAAAATGTAAAATCGGAAAATTTTGGAAAATGAAAAAATAAAATCGGAAAAATTTTGGAAAATGAATAAATAATAAAATCGGAAAAATTTTGGAAAATGAAAATAAAATCGGAAAAATTTTGGAAAAAAAAATAAAATCGAAATTTGGAAAATAAAATCAGGAAAAATTTTGAAAAATGAAAAATATAAAATCGGGAAAAATTTTTGGAAAATGAAAAAATAAAATCAGGAAAAATTTTGGAAAATGAAAAATTATAAAATCGGAAAAATTTTGGAAAAATTAAAATCTGGAAAATATTTTGAAAATAAAATTAAAATCAGGAAGGAAAATGAAAATGAAAATCAGGAAAAATTTTGGAAAAATAAAAATAAAATCGGAAAAATTTGGAAAATGAAAAAATATAAAATCGGAAAAATTTTGGAAAATAAAATATAAAATCGGAAAAGTTTTGGAAAATGAAATTAAAATCAGGAAAATTTTGAAAAATGATAAAATAAAATCGGAAAAATTTTGAAAAATGAAAAATAAAATCAAGGAAAATTTTGGAAAATGAAAAAAATAAAATCGGAAAAATTTTGGAAAAATGTAAAATCAGGAAAAATTTGGAAATAAAAATATAAAATCGGGAAAAATTTTGGAAAATGAAATTAAAATCAGGAAAATTTTGGAAAATAAAATGTAAAATCGGAAAAATTTTGGAAAAATAAAATAAAATAAAATCGGAAAATTTTGGAAAATGAAAAATAAAATCGAAAAATTTTGGAAAATAAAAATGTAAAATCGGAAAATTTTTGAAAATGAAAAATAAAATCAGGAAAATTTTGGAAAAATAAAAATAAAATCAGAAGATTTTTTGGAAAATGAAAATTAAAATCGGAAAAGTTTTGGAAAAATAAAATGTAAAATCGGAAAATTTTTGGAAAAATGAAAATCGGAAATCAGGAAAAATTTGGAAAAATGAAATATAAAAATCAGGAAAATTTTGGGAAATATAAAATCGGAAAAAATAAAATCAGGAATTTTTTGGAAAAATGAAAATAATGAAAAATCAGAATATTTGGAAAAATGAAAAAATTAAAATCAGGAAAAATATTTGAAAATTAAAAAAAATCGGAAGGGTTTGGAAAATGAATATAAAATCGGAAAATTTTTCGAAAATATAAATAAAATCGGAAAATTTTGAAAAATTAAAATATTTAAAATCGGAAAATTTTGGAAAATGAAAAATAAAATCAGGAAATTTTTGAAAAATGAAATCGGAAATGAGGAAAATAAAATAAAATCGGAAATTTTGGAAAATGAAAAATGTAAAATCGGAAAATTTTTGAAAAATAAATAAAATCAGGAAAACATAAAATGTAAAATCGGAAAATTTTGGAAAATGAAAATGTAAAATCAATGAAATTTTGGAAAAATGAAAATAAAATCGGAAAAATTTTGGAAAATGAAAAAAATAAAATCAAAAAATTTTGGAAAATGAAAAATCGGGAAATTTTGGAAAAAATGAAAAATAGCAAAATCAGGAAAAATTTTTGAAAAATGAAAATAAAAATCGGGAAAATTTTGAAAAATGAAAAATAAAATCGGAAAATTTTGGGAAAAATGAAATTAAAATCGGGAAAATTTTGAAAAAAGAAAAATGTAAAATCGAAAAAAGTTTTGGAAAATGAAAAATGTAAAATCGGAAAAATTTTGAAAATTAAAATCGGAAAAGTTCGGAAAACAAAATAAAATCGGAAATTTTGGAAAATGAAAATGTTAAAATTTTAAAATAAAATAAAATCGGAAAATATTTGAAAAATGAAAAAATGTAAAATCGGAAAAGTTTTGGAAAATGAATAAATGTAAAATCGGAAAAATTTTGGAAAAATTAAATATAATCAATTTTGGAAAATAAAAATAATTTAAAATCAGGAAAAATTTTTGAAAAATGAAAAATAAAATCGGGAAAATTTTGGAAAAAAATGTAAAATCGGAAAAAGTTTTGGAAAATGAAATGTAAAATCAGGAAATTTTGGAAAATGAAAAATATAAGATCGGAAAAGTTTGGAAAATGAAAAAATAAAATCGGAAAAATTTTGAAAAATAAAATAAAATCAGGAAAATTTTGGAAAATGAAATAAAATCGAAAAATTTTGGAAAATGAAAAAATAAAATCGGAAAAATTTTGGAAAATAAAAAAATAAAATCGGAAAATTTTGGAAAATGAAAAATAAAATCGGAAAAATTTTGGAAAATAAAAAATAAAATCGGAAAATTTTGAAAAAAAAAAAAAAATAAAATCGAAAAAAAATTTTGGAAAATTTTGGAAAAAAAAAATAAAATCGGAAAAATTTTGGAAAATGAAAAAATAAAATCGGAAAAATTTTGGAAAATGAAAAAAATAAAATCGGAAAATTTTGGAAAAAAAAAAATAAAATCGGAAAATTTTGGAAAATGAAAAAAAAATAAAATCGAAAAATTTTGGAAAATGAAAAAAATAAAATCGGGAAAATTTTGGAAAATGAAAAAATAAAATCGGAAAAATTTTGGAAAATGAAAAAAATAAAATCGGAAAAATTTTGAAAAAAATGAAAAAATAAAATCGGAAAAATTTTGGAAAAAAAAATAAAATCGGAAAATTTTGGAAAATGAAAAAATAAAATCGGAAAATTTTGGAAAATGAAAAAATATAAAATCGGAAAAATTTTGGAAAATAAAAAAATAAAATCGAAAAATTTTGGAAAATAAAAAATAAAATCGGAAAATTTTGGAAAATGAAAAATATAAAATCGGAAAATTTTGGAAAATGAAAAAATAAAATCGGAAAAATTTTGGAAAATAAAAAAAATAAAATCGAAAAATTTTGGAAAATGAAAAATATAAAATCGGAAAATTTTGGAAAATGAAAAATATAAAATCGGAAAATTTTGGAAAAAAAAAAAAATAAAATCGGAAAAATTTTGGAAAATGAAAAATAAAATCGGAAAAATTTTGGAAAATGAAAAATAAAATCGGAAAAATTTTGGAAAATGAAAAAATAAAATCAGGAAATTTTGGAAAATAAAAAATAAAATCGGAAAAATTTTTGAAAAAATAAAATGTAAAATGAAAATAAAATCGGGAAAAT
>NW_026869487.1:0-40235 GCF_023558535.2 Drosophila nasuta
GCGATGGCGGAGCAAGTTGGCATGCCGGCAAATCTGTGCCAGGTAAAGAGCATAAGACCTGCTTACGCCAACACTCAGGCGGCGACGGTCCTGGTGCCTCCAATCTGGGCCAAAAATTGGACAGCTGGGCAAGCTGAAAATCGGCTGGACGCGATGCAGAGTAGCCGAGCAGGAGCCGAGGACTCGGTGTTTTAAATGCTTGGACTTTGGGCACATTGCGAGCAAGTGCCAAAGCGCGGTGGATAGAGCAAACAACTGCTTCAAATGTGGCGAGCAAAACCATAAAGCGGCGTCATGCAACAGACCAGCGAGATGCTTTCTTTGCGTAACCAAAGGCATCAGTGAGGTCAACCACGCAGCGGGTAGCAGACTCTGCCCTTCGGCAAATGGGCGAAGTATAAAACACACACTATGAAGATTATGCAGCTGAACCTGAACCATTGTGCAGCGGCTCAGGACCTCCTACTTGAGTCGGTCAGGGAGAATGAGGTGGATGTATGCGTCCTTAGTGAACCCTTCAGACCTGGTTTTGGAGCTGATTGGACGTGCGACCACACCGGCAAGGCGGCTATATGGGTTTGTGGCAGAAACCCACACCAGTTTGGCCACCAACAGGCTGACGGCGGCTTCGTCAGGGCGCTAGTGGGCAGTGTTTGGGTGTACAGCGTATACTTAGCCCCAGCTTGCCAATTTCGGACTTTGCTAACACACTGGACAGATTAGCTGCGGACGTGAGAGACCACTCACCAGCACTCGTCGCAGGCGACTTCAACGCTTGGGCAGTCGATTGGGGAAGCATGGTCACCAACCAAAGAGGGCGATTGGTGGTCGAAGCCTTTGCTTCACTGGACCTAACTCTCCTCAATCAAGGCTCGAAATGGACATTTAGCAGGGCCGGTACCGGCTCAATTGTTGACTTAACATTTTGCAGCAGTTCGCTCGCTCATTTAGCGGAGTGGGGAGTCAGTGACTCCTATACAGGGAGCGACCATATGGCCATTTTTTGCAAAATTGGAGCTCGGAGCCACAGGTGCATCTCTGCCGCACCTCGTTGGAGGAATTTCTCAGCCAGCAAGCTAAACGTCGAGCGCTTTGCAAGCTCGCTGAGAGAGCTGGAGGTTTCAGGCAGCGCAGAGCAGATGGTCGAAACTGTCATGGAAAGGCTAGAGTCGGCTTGCGTAGGCTCCATGCCGAGTCGAGTAAACCCCTCGCTACGTCACACGCCAGTTTACTGGTGGAACGAGACCATTGCCGCTGCAAGACGTGTCTGCAACCACGCGAGGAGGCGCTACCAGAGAGCGCGGGGAAGACCCTCTTTCCTATATTGGCAAACACTCTTTAGAGAGAGTCGCAAAACTCTCAAAAATGCGATCAAGGAGAGTAAAAAACGGTGTTTCCTGGCCCTGTGTGACACACTGGATGACGACCCATGGGGCAAGGCATACCAGATCGTTATAAAGAGAATCGGGGCACGGAGATCGCCACCACCACCGGATGATCTGTTGCGTGGGATTGTCATGGATTTGTTTCCCAGCGTGGAGGAAGACAACGCATGGCTGCCAGATACAGCATCCAACGATGGTCTGCCGCTGAAGTTGGTCACCAGCGAGGAGGTGTTAAAATGCGTTAGAAGCATGAAACAAACCGGAGCTCCAGGTCCGGATGGCATACCCGCAAGGGCACTAATGCTCGCCTGCTCCCTCCATCCAGAAGCTTTTTCAGCAATGCTGAATAAGTGCCTGGAAGAAGCTGTAGTCCCGGATAGGTGGAAAACTCAAAAGCTGGTCCTAATTCCGAAGCCCGGGAAACCGCCTGGAAATTCATCCTCGTTTAGGCCTATCTGCCTCATCGACGTGGCGGGGAAACTGCTGGAGAAGGTGATCTGCACTCGCTTGGAGGAAGCTATATTGGTGAACGGAAACCTTTCCCCAACCAATATGGATTCCGGAAGGCCAGGTCGACAGTAGATGCAATCGAGAAGGTAGTTGGCATTGCTTCCAATGCAATTGCTGGCACTCGCTGGAAAGGGGGCCAGAAGAAGTACTGTCTGATGGTGACATTGGACATCAGAAATGCCTTCAACTCGGCCCGGTGGAACTGCATCTTACGGGCGCTAGACGCATTCAAAGTCCCACGGCAGCTGTTAAAGATTATCAGGAGTTACTTCTCGTCGAGAGTACTCAAATATGATACCAGCGATCGAACAGAAGAGTACATCGTGACTGGAGGCGTTCCTCAGGGGTCTGTGCTTGGCCCGCTATTGTGGAACGCGATGTACGACGGAATCCTTCGACTGGACCTGCCGACAGGAGCAAACCTAATTGGTTTCGCCGACGACATTGCGCTACTTGTGGTCGCTAAGGAGCTGGAGCTCGCCGAATCAAATTGCAACAGAGCTATCGATTGCATTGGGACTTGGCTGCTCTCCGTTGGACTGGAGTTGGTTCCCCACAAAACGGAAGCAGTGCTGATCAGTAGCAGGAAGAAAGTTGAAACAGCGGTAGTCAAGGTCGGAGCCGCCCATATTACCTCCAAGCGTACACTTAAGTACCTGGGAGTGACGATCGACTCGAGGCTGAGTTTTCGGGAACACCTGCAGGAGGTTGGCCGCAAGGCCGCTGTCACCAACAGGGCGTTATCTCGCCTGATGCCCAACACCAGGGGCCCCAAACAGTGTCGTCGAGCATTAATTTCGAGCGTGACAAGGTCCATAGCCCTCTATGCTGCTCCTATCTGGGCAGACGCCGTTATCAAAAGCTCGTACATCGGCGGTTTGGCGTCAACCTTCCGGCTAAGCGCCATCAGAGTCATAAGCGGTTTCAGGACCGTTTCCGACGAGGCTGCACATGTCATTGCCGGCATACCCCCTTTGAGGAAATGGTCAGGGGAGAGTAAGTGTCTTCCGGCAACTCCAGACTGGCTCCTTACCCAACGCCGAGAAAAGATCCATTAAACAAAGGGCACAGAGGGAATGCCTCGAAAGGTGGCAGACCCGGTGGAACGAGGCGTCCAAAGGGCGGTGGACTCACCGGCTTATTCCTCTCATTAAGGAATGGACGACAAGGAGTCACGGCCAGTTGAACTTTCACTTGACCCAGGTCATCAGTGGCCACGGCTGCTTCAGGAGCTACTTGTTCCGGTTTGGACACGACACAGCCGAAGAGTGCCCCGCCTGTTTCCCGACTGCGGTGGAGGACGCCGAGCACGTAATTTTCCAGTGCGGTAGATACGCAACCCTCAGACAAGAGCTGGCAGATGCAATTGGTGAGAGGTTAACTGTGTCGACATTGGTTCCGTTGATGCTGGTATCGTCCACTAACTGGACACTGATCAGCCAATTTGTGGCTGCGGTCATGAACGAGCAAAGGAGGGCCGAGAAGGCAAAGCAAAGAACGAGGGAGTAAGTGGCGCCGACGCCCTTGTGAAGCATTGCTTCGCGGCCGTCCCACAAGAGCCAGGCTCCGCTAACTCTGTTTTCTTCTTCCTTTTCTCTAGATATAATTTCCTATAACTCCACCCTGTAAACCTTTTCTAACCTATACTACAACAAAAAAAAAAAACACACACACACACACACACGCACACACAAGTGTGCAAGTGTGCGGACGCGTTTTGTTACGCCGATAGTGCACCGAGTCGTTTAAGCAGTAAGCACAGCCTGCAAAAATAGGAAATAGTATCAAACGCTTCTCGGCAAGTAGAGTCACTCACTCTGCATCATACTTCTGCCGCTCGAGTCCAGGCGGCCGGAGTTTTGGTGTTTTTATTTCGGCGGCCCAAGCGTGACCCGTGGGTTCGGGTCGGAGAGGGGCAGAGATACACCATCTCTCGCTCAGTGAGTAAGTCACTCACTGTCCTTTTCTGGCGAATCTCTCTTTTTGTTGCTTCCACTTTCACTGCACTTTGCATTTTGCAATCTCGTCACACTCTGTCAGCTGTCAGACGATCAGCTGGTGTCAGTGCTGGTCAGCGATTGCGGATTGCAACCGGTGGAGCCAAGTCAAACAGCTGAGTGGTGAGCATAGCAAAGAGACAAACCACAGCATATATGACCCATAGCAGTGACACGAACCAAAAGGAGTAAAGAAACGCGGCATACTTTCAGGAGCTACAGAAAGTGCTGCATAGCCGAAGGTTCTTACTTAATTTTAGCGCCTGCCATAGCAGAATCGTGAGCTAAAGGTCGTGGAACTGACCAATTACCAACCTCTGCCGTGTAACGGCGCTCAAAAACAGAGGCCCTGGTGACCGAGTCGGGGCGGTATAACCTCCTCCGACAAAAGTCGTAGGAAATTCTCGGCCAACGTTGGACTGCTTGGTAGAGCGTTATTATATTATATTGAGTATAGCAGATTGGTTAGTGACCGATATTGCTCGTCATGAACAATATTGAGACGAGTGAGGCGGAAGCTGAGCTGCTGGCAAAGTTCCTCAAGCTTCCAAGAGTCGCAAGATCGCCCCAGAGCGGAGGGCCTGCATCTGCGCCCCAAAGGTGGATGAGCTTGTGTTTAGCTTTGATGCAGGCGAAGAAGTGGCAACGCCCAAAAGAGCCCGGGAGGATCGGAGTCCTGGTATCTCATCTGAAGCGGTGCCAAAAAGATTAAGATCCATAGAAGCCTTCAAGAGGCGGTAGAAGAGCTGGGCGAGTTGATCGATGGGCTGATTAAGACATTTACGTCCAGAGAAGTGCGACACGTCACACAAACAAACAAGAATACGTTCGCACGAATCAAAACCGTGCAAATTGAGATGGCAGCTAGTTTAAAGATGTCGGCTGTAGAGACAGTGGAGCAGGTGACCGCAAAGACACTGGATGAAGTCTTCAATAGCGTACGTAGCTCGTCGACGCAGACCTCGCCGAGTAATGCGGTGACCACGGTTGAAGACAAGCACAAAACTGATTCTTCCACGAAGCCCATATCCAAGCAGCGTCTTTATCCTACGGTTAAGAATAAAGCAGAGAAGGAAAGCGTGCGTCAGGATACTGAAGGGCGCAACACCACAAATAAGCCACCGAGAAGACGCAGAAGGCCGGACGCCATTATTATCCAACCCACGAATGGGATATCCTATAGTGAAGTGCTCAAATTGGTGACGCGTAGCAACGATAGCAAGTTACAGAGCGTCGGTGAGCAAGTAAGGCGGGTAAGAAAAACTGCCGGCGACGGACTGATTTTGGAAATGGGGATGAACTCCAAGCCTTCTATGCTAAAAATGAAGGATGAATTAAGCGAAGCGCTCGGCTTGAAAGCCAAAGTGAGAGCTCTAACTCAGGAAACCATCCTAGAGATCAGAGATATAGACTGCCTGGTTTCTAAAGAAGACGTGCTGGTAGCCCTGTGAAAAAACTCAGCCTAGCGAATCTGGAGCTAAGTGCCATCAAAGCACTTAGGCCAGGGTTTTGACGGTATGCAGCTGGCAATTGTTAGTGTGCCGAAGGAGGCTGCATCATCTATTCTACAGAATGGAAAAATCCGGATAGGCTGGACAAGCTGTAGAGTGAGAGAGAGGTCTGAGAGGCCAGAAAAAAAGAGGTGCTACAAATGCCTGGAGTTTGGACATGGCTGCTAAGTTTTGCAAGAGCACGATCGACCGCTCTGGGTGCTGCCTAAGATGCGGTGCAGCTGGCCATAAAGCGGCGCTTTGCAAAAATGCTGCTAAATGCTTCATCTGTGCAGAAGCGGGCAAAGAGGATACCAGACATCACGCAGGGAAGCAGTCACCGCCCTCCCTCAAAGGGGTCAGCGGGGTCACGCGGGGGCCAAAATGACTCAAAGGCTCCCTGCAGCTCAACTTAAACCACCGTTTGGCGGCCCAAGAGCTACACTGAAGCAGACGGTTAGAGAGTTAAAGGTGGATGCCTGCCTCTGCTGGAGTGAACCATATAAGAAAATTCAGAGTCCAAAGTACGTCGAAGACACGGAAGGAAAAGGCGTCAATATGGGTATGTGGCCTGGAACAGCCCCAGCTTACTGATGTGCGCTCATCGAGTGGGTTCGTGCGGGCTAGATGGGGAACCAGTGGCTATACAGCTGTTATCTGGCTCCCAGTCTCACCATCCCAGAATTCTGCATCCGTCATGGAGGAGATAGCACCTCGATGTAAGGGGAAAGCCACAGGTGATCATCGCTGGTGACTTCAATGCCTGGGCGGAGGAATGGAATGGGGTAGCAGCCGGACAAACGCTCGAGGACAAACAGTGTTGGAGGCCCCTTGCCACATTAGACCTGGCCCCTCATGAACCATGGCAACCAACACACTTTCACCAGAGCTGGCACTGGATCGGTTATAGATCTAGCATTCTGTTAGCTATCCAATTGCTAGATCAGCGAAATGGGCCATAAGCAATGTCTACACAGCGAGTGATCATAGGGCGATCACGATAGATTTGGACCATACCGAGTCACCGCGAGCAAATGGATTACAGAGCGGAAAGGCTTACAAAGTTGACAACCCCTGACCCGGAAGCTTTCGCTGGATCCTTTGCAGTTCCCGATTGGAGTGACAACGCAGAGGTAAGCGCCGAGCCGCTCATGCGTTCAATCACGGATGCCTGCGACGCCTAGCATGGCGGTGCGAAGATCATGCAAAAGACACCACGTACCAGTATACTGGTGGAACCAGCAGATCGCAGAGACGTAAGAAGGCGATGTATAAGATCGCGAAGGATCCTGCAACGTTCACGAGGCAGAGCTGATTTTGAGGCAAGAAGGCTGGAGTACGCGCTTAATCGCAGGCTGCTGAAGAAGTCCATCTTGAGCAGCAAGAAGGAGAAATTCCTAGAACTTTGCGACGAAGCCGACCGAGACATCTGGGGAATGGCCTACAAAGTGGTGCGCTTAAAAACTCAAGCCAAATACCTGTGCAGTGCCTAGAGAGGAGGGCGTCCTAAACGGCATAGTGGATGCTCTGTTCACGGGCTCATTCACTGTTCCATCAGTGGAAGATCACGTAGAGCACCGGCTCTATACGGAGGTCCCAGAGGTTACGGTAGAGGAAGTACTGCTGGCAGCGGCAAGAATCAAGGACTCCAAGTCACCTGGGCCGGACGCGATCCCAAATCGCGCGCTGAAGATGGCGATCAGGCTCCATCCGCAGTGCTGCTTACAGAAGTTTTTGGACAGTGTATGAGGCAAGGGGTCTTTCCCCGCCCATGGAAACTGCAGAATCTGGTGCTGATCCCAAAGCCGAACAAGCCACTAGATTCGCCGTCGTCCTACCGACCGATTTGTTCGCTTGATGATACAACAGGCAAAATATTGAGAGGCTGGTGAGCCATAGGCTAGAGGAGAGTCTGTCCGACAAGCAGGAGATCTGTCACCCATGCAATATGGTTTCAGAAAGCATCACTCAACCGTAGACGCTATCTCACATAGCAAGGAGAGCCATAGCAGGCAGAAGATGGCGTGGTGGTGCAAAGGAGTACCGCATAGTCATGACTCTGGACGTCAAGAACGCCTTCAATTCTGCAAACTGGAGCTGCATTATAGGCGCCTTAAGGCGGTTCAACACCCCGAGCTACCTAATGGAAATAATTGAGGACTACTTCAGGAAACGCATTCTGAGATATAGAACGGATAACGGAACCAAATCGTTCAACATCACTGGAGGAGTACCGCAAGGATCAGTGTTGGGCCCGCTACTATGGAACATCATGTACGATGACATATTGCGGCAAACCATTGCAACCATCTGCAACCATTGTCGGCTTTGCAGACGATGAGGCCTTAGTGGTGACAGCGAAACAACTAGGCGACGCTGAGCTCACATTACTTTGTAGTGCGCAGCGGTTGCCACTAATCAAACACTCAGCTTGCGCGAACACCTGGAGTATGCTGGTAATTGGCTGATGTCGTAAGACAGGAATTGGTCCTGATAATGCTAAATACGCGCGGCCCCTAAGCAAGGTCGGAGACGACTGCTACAAAATGGTTAGAGCAACAATGCTCTATGGCGCTCCAGTATGGGTGCCAATGGAGGTGAAGGCGTATAGCCGAAAGATCGTCGAAGTGGCTCAGTAAGTGGCTTTAGTAATACCTGGCATGATGCCGTTGGATACTCTGGCGATAGAGAGGTCTCACAGCTACAAGCACAAGAGGGCTAACCAGATGGAGGATGTTCACTACATGTCGACCAATTTTAAGACAGAGTGCCTAAGGAAATGGCAAGATAAGTGGGACACATCTAGTAAGGGCCGCTGACCCATGCTCTGATCCCAAACATAGGCAAATGGGTCAGCTGAAATTTCGGATTCGTCAACTATCATCTGACGCAGATCCTGAGGGTACCGGCTGCTTCCGCAGCTACCTATGTACATTTGGACACGACAGCGACCCGATGTGCCTATATTGCTACCCCGAAGCTGAAGAAACGGCGGAACACATCCTAGTGTGCTGTCGGCGCTTTGCTAGTGAGAGACGAGAGCTCGAAGAAGCGATAGGATGTAGAGTCACGACGGACTCTATTGTGAACATTATGCTGGAGAAGGAGGAATACTGGTCAGCGGTATGCAGCTATGCAGAAAAAGTGACCACCGCACTACGAACTCGAAAGGGAACGTACCCGCAGGCGTAACGGAGGGGAGTGAGCTCCCGTCAAGGTCTCGTGAAGCAATACCTCACGGCAGTACCACGAGAATTTCCTTGACAGTTTTCTTTCTAACCTTTTTCTATATTCTAGTGCCTAATGTTATGTTATATTTATTATATTTAGTATTAGATCTAGTTCCTCCGAATAAAAAAAAAAAACACACGCACACACACACACACACACACATGAGCAATTTAAAGACATGCTCGACATGCTGGCGCGCCACGCCAGAGGGCGTAGCCCGATAGTGGTAGCCGGGGACTTCAATGCCTGGGCCACAGAATGGGGAGCAGAATATCGAATCGTCGGAAGAGCACTGATAAACACAATGAGCCTGCTCGTCCTCGTACTACTTAACGATGGAGTCAAACCAACCTTTGACAATGACAGAGGAACATCTTATATTGATGTCACTTTCGCTAGCAGGGCTTTAGCAGTAAATGCCACCTGGGAAGTTCTGGAGGACGAGACGCTGAGTGACCATGCGCTGATCCTCATCAACATTAAAATGACGAGTGCGACACATAGGCTTCGAAGGAATACACAAGGTCGAATGTGGGACACGAGGAAACTGGACAAAGAGATGCTATCTTATATAATAGAAGGCCTGAGAATCCAGCTAACCAAGTAGAAAATATGGCCACAAACCTGACGAGACTGCTGGTATCGACGTGCGATGCTTCAATGCCGCGAAAAAGTCAAACAGGAGCAAGCCACCTGCTTACTGGTGGAGCGAGTCCTTGCGACTTTGAGAGCGGAGTGCCTCGCAGCAAGAAGAAGAGCTCAGCGGGCGAGAGGACGTGACGAACACCTGCAATTAGTGAACCTCCACAGAACAGCTCGGGCGGCACTACAAAGGGCAATCGCGATAGCGAAGGCTGGAGCATTTAAGGATCTGCTCGACAGTATTGACGAGAACCCATGTGGCTCTGCATATAAAATTGTTTATAAAAAGTTAAAAACTTCGGCGGGTAAGCTACAAATGGAGCCCGGTGCAATGGCCACCATCGTAGAGGAACTGTTCCCGAAAGAAGATTCCTTTTGGCAACCGGCTGAACTCCTACCCTGGCGTGCCTTTTCCTGCCATCACTCCAGAGGAAATAGTGCAAGCCACTAAAAGGATAAGGCCCAGCAAAGCTCCTGGTTTGACGGAATACCAGGAATCGTCGTTAAAGCCGTAGCGGAGGCAAAGCCGGAATTATTCAGCAACACTTTCCAACAGTGCCTTGCTGAAGGGATATTCCCCAAAATATGGAAAACCAACGGCTTATTCTCATCCCCAAGGGTAAAGGTAACGCCTAACACTGCCAGTGGAGCTACCGTCCCCTATGCCTACTAGACATAGTGGGAAAGCTCTTCGAACGGATTATATACTGCAGACTGGAGGCGATCACTGAGGGCCCCAGTGGACTATCGCATCAACAGTACGGGTTCCGAAAGGGAAAAGCACCCTTTGATGCGTTGGCTGACGTCCGAAACATCGCACAAAATGCGCTGGACGGTGAAAGATGGCTAGGAGGAACGACGGAATACTGCGCGATAGCCACCCCTGATGTAAAACGCCTTTAACTCGGCTAAGTGGACCAGCATCCTCAGCGCCATGGGAATCATGGGTATCCCTAAATATCTCAGGGATTTTGTTGGGAGCTATTTCCGAGAGCGGGTCCTTTGGTACGAAACTAGTGAAGCCCCCAAAAAAGTACCAAGTTACCTCTGGTGTTCCACAAGGATCTGTGATCGGTCCAATCCTGTGAAACATCATGTACAATGGTATCCTGAATGGGCGGAAACCAAGGAACGCTAATTTGCACTGCTTCGCGGACGATGTGGCGATTACAGCCGTAGCCAAACATTGACTGTTCTACAAACCACCTGCAACGATGCAATCAGAGCTGCCACTCGATTGGCTAGAGAGTATCGGGTTAAACATTGCAGCCCAGAAAACAGAAATTGTGCTACTAAGCAGCAGAAAGGCAGTAGAGTCGCTATATATAACGGTAGGCGGAATATAGCTTGAATCAGCTAGGTCACTGAAATATTTGGGGGTTATGATTGACCATAGACTCAACTTCAGGACCATGTGCAATATGCTAGTAGGAAGGCCGCTATGTCAACCGCCGCCCTGAGTAGGTTGATGCCAAACGTGGGGTCCGAGAATGCCAGCAAGGAAACTGCTGGCCTCGGTTGCGAAGGCAACTTTACTCGTACGCAGCACCAATATGGAGCAGAGCTACGGTAAAACCGTCTTACCTCAAAGAGGCGCGGGCAACCTACAGAACCAGAGGCTTTAGGACCATCTTCAGAGGACGCGGGCTGGTTCTCGCAGGTATGCTACCAGTAGACCTGGAGATAAACGCTCTAACGGAAATTCGCGAAGGTGTAAACCGGACGACGGCGTACGAGCGCCCAATTGGAGGAGTGGGCAGCGTAGATGGCAAGCATCAAGAAAGGGGCGTTGGACCTATGAACTACTACCAGACATCGCAACCTGGATCAAGTGTCAACATAAGGAGCTGGACTACCATCTTACCCAGTTCCTAACGGATCACGGCTGCTTTCGAGGGTATCTTCAACGATTCAACCATGTAGATACTCCCTACTGTTTCTACTGCATAAACGACGAGGAGACGACCGAGCACGTGCTCCTACATTGCCCGAGATTTACTAACGAAAGAGAGCAAATCAGTAGACTTGTAGGGCCGACGATAAGCCCAAGGGGTCTTCTGGCTGCAATGATGGCAGACGAGGAGTCCTAGAAGACAGGACAGACCTTGATAGTCAACATTATGAAGCAGGTCCGAGCTGACGAGATAGCTAATAGACCTGCTAGTCGATAGCTGATCAACAACAACTTCCTTTATATTCGCAGCTTGCCGTAAGAGGCGAGCCACACTGACGATTGTGTGCACTGGAGCACACCATCCGGCTCACCGAAGTAATAACTTAATTGACAGTCCCGGTGAGCCTACAAAGGACAGAAGAGCATACGGAGGTTTTAGTGCGTAAGAATCGCACATACCCCCTACAGGAGGTAGAGGGCATCTTTTTGAAGATTTTCCTGCCGGGGTGCAAAACCAAAAAAAAAAACACACACACACTCCTAGTCACTAAGCTTAGTTTTAGAATAAAACAAGTAAGAAAATTACAGTCAAGTGTGCTCGACTGTGAGATACCCGCTACCCATTTTAATAAAGGCAAAATATTGCGGTATCATTTTCAAAATATACCGAAAATACTAAAAAATACTTAAAATATACCAAATGGTATGTTTGGTATATCGATATAGTACACCATTAAAAATATACCATAAACGGCACAATGTGCCAGATTGTCGGCCAAAGCAACTCAGACCCCTAGTAAGTAGGCGTTTTGCCCATACAAAAGTATTTCTTTAACAACTTTAACAACTTAACAACAATTTTTATCTGATCGCAAACCAAATTTTCAGGAATCATAACTACTACAGTAGTTATTGTATATACCAAAATTCGTAGCTCTAGCTCTAAAATTGGGCTTGTTAATTGATTTTTTGATTTGCGGGGCGGAAGTGGGCGTGGCAAAAATTTGAAACAAACTTGATCTGCGTGCAAACATAACAAATGGTGTCGAAAAAATTTATAGCTCTATCTCTTATAGTCTCTGAGATCTAGGTGTTCATACGGACAGACGGACAGACGGACATGGCTATATCGTCTCGGCTGTTGACGCTGATCAAGAATATATATACTTTATAGGGTCGGAGATGCCTCCTTCTACCTGTTACATACATTTCCTGTCGGCACAAAGTTATAATACCCTTCTACCCTATGGGTAGCGGGTATAAAAAACAGACAACAGAAGCGCACACATAACAACATTATGTTTTGGCAGCAGACAGACAAAAAAAATCAAGGTTTCAATTAGATTTGATATCATACAAATTACTGCTGACCAATTTAATTTTTTTAAATTTTCACTTGTAATATTGATATTAAAAAGTCAATATGCAAGTAAATAGTTTTTTGCATTTGTTTTAGTATGTTTCACATTTTAGTATGTATAATTAAACAAAATCAAAGGGCTGTAATTAGTTGTACAATGTAAAACGCAATAAAAACATGTGAAATTTAAAGAAACATTTCAATTAAACGTTTAAGTCTTCGGGGTAAAAGTTGAAATAAATTTCAATAGTTTACATAAACACTTGGAATATTTTTTTTTTTTTTTCGTTTAATTTTTATTAACAATCTGTCTTAAGACAATAAGTAAATTTTATGACTAATATTTACATAACAGGAATAACAGATTTCCAGTGAAACCTGCTATTAAATATAACTTCTTGTTTACTTAAATTTACCTTTCAGGGAGATCAAGAATGTGAAATCTTTTAAGTCTTCTAACAGTTGAGCTATTGTCTAAAAGACCTAGGGCTAAATTATTTACATGATTGTGAAGTCTATCAGTATATTTCTTACTATATTTCTCTATCTCTACTTTCATAGTTGGAATATTTAGATCTCTGTGAATATTTGCATTGGTTACATAAAATGGAGCGTTAACAATTTGTCGCAATGTTTTTGATTGGTAGCGCTGAAGTATTTCAATATTTGAATTGCTAGTTGTTCCCCAGAGCTGAATAGCGTATGTCCAAACGAGCTTCAAAATGGCTTGTAGAGGAGAATTTTGTTTCCAAAGTAACCGCGGATTTTCTACTTAGTAACCATGACATTTTCAGTGTTTTTTGAAGTTGTTGACATTTCGCTTTTAAGTGCGGTTTCCATGTTAGTCTGCGGTCGAGGTGCATGCCAATATACTTCACACAGGTATCTTCTGGAATTGCTGAGGTCGTAAAGTGTTACATTGGGCATCTTCCTGGTCTTAGTGCAAAAGTTATTTGGACAGATTTCAGGGAATTAATTTTAATTTTCCAGCGAAGAAACCAGGCTTCAATCAGACTGAGCTCACTTTTGCAACAGTTGAGATGCTTCGTCTCGAGAAGACCTTGTTGCCAGAATGGCTGTATCGTCAGCATATGTTGCAATGGTGCAGTTGTTTGTTGCTGGCATATCTGCCGTGTATAAAGTGTAGAGGACTAGTCCTAGTACACTCCTTGAACAACGCCTGCGTTTATGAGAAATAGTGTTGATGTATCATTTCTCTGCTGAACGTAGAAGCATCTCTTCGACAAGTAGGATCTCAGTAATAGATAGTATGGGGCAGGTAGCCAATTCTTTATCTTGAAGAGCAGTCCATTGTGCCAAACACGATCAAACGCCTGTTGAACATCAAGAAACGTAGCAGTACAGTATTTTTTGTTCTCGAAGCGCATATACAATTTCATTAATGACCCTATGACATTGTTCAGTGGTGCTGTGGCCTCTTCTAAATCCGAATTGATATTCAGGAATGATGGCAAGTTTCGTCCAAAATTGGCAACATCCTCTTAAGTAGTATTTTTCAAATACTTTCGAGAATATTGTCAACAGACTAATGGGACGGTAGGATGATAGTTCAGCTTCTGGCTTTTTTGGCTTGAGGATCGTAATGATTTCTGCACATTTCCATTGACTTGGGAAATGGTCTAGCCTGAAATAGCGTTAAATACTAGTCTATCTTATCCAGGCCTGGAGATTTTTATTGTTTAAGCATTTAATTTCTGGACACGACTTCGTCAAAGTGAATTCTTTTAATAGGCAAGCTCATTTGACAAGGTGACCCAAGAAAGTTTTTCTATTTCAGCTTCTGTCATAGGAATGTCAATGTCATTTGAAAATGTCTAAGGAAACTTTTCAATCAAAAGTATAAATTGAAATATTCGTAGAATAATAAACAAGATTTATATTAGTAGAAAATTGCACTTGTTCTTTTCGTAAACAAACTTCAAAACCCAAACTCGAAAACGTCATTTCGCAATAAATACGCAACATATGCATATGCAATCAAGATGAGCGGCAACAAAGCGGGCGTGGTGCTAAATTGCCGCACATGCACCCGGGCATGTAAACAATACAAATCGCTGCAGGATGAGATCGAGATTGGACCAGAGGGCAGCACTACGCTGGCAAAGATGCTCAACTATTGCTCCAACTTGTCGTTTGAGCCGCAGGATGGCGCCGCAGCACATTTGCCACAGCACATTTGCATGCATTGTTTGCAATTGGAGCAAGCGTTCGATTTCAAGCGCATGGTCATCGATTCCGACGAACTTTTTGCGTTTTGGCCTCGAGGAGATGGACAACAACAATGCCAATAGCAGCTACAACAATAATAAAAGCAACAGTGCTGCCGCTGCCGCTGCCTCCGCCAATCAAGAGTATGTTGTGAACGAGCTGCTGGGCGGCAACGGCGCCAATGAGGCTGAAGCAGTGGCCTTAGCCAAAGGCAGCAACTCGGGTCCACATCATCTGACCGCTCTTGTGGAGGCATACAGCCAACAGCCGGAGCCGGGACAGAAATACTTGGTCGAGGAGGTCACCGAGATGGAGGTGGATGAGTTGGACTCAGAAACTGATGATGCCAGCGAATCTTTGGGAGACTTTCAACCTACTGACATTGAGTATGTGACCATTAAAAGTGTATACGATTCCCAGGTGGAGGAGGAAGAGATTGATGCCGAGGCCGGACCCGAGGAGGACGAAGAGGAACTACTACTGGAGGCCGAGGAGGACGATGACATTGAGGTAATGGATGAGGCGCCACAACTAGAAATGGTCAGCGAGCAAAAGCAGCTGCAGATGCTCGACGATCAGATGGTCATCACATCGAAAAGCAAATCGATGAAGTAATTGGCGAAGTTGATGCCGATGACATCCTGGACATTGAGCGCGAGGAGCGCTTGGTAAGTAAGAACTACAGCCCGCTAATTGAAATTGCTAATAGATTGCCCTTTTTAGTTGACTTGCGATAGCGAGGAGGCTGAAGAATACCTTGACGATTCCATGGATGAAACGTCCGGCAATGTCGTTGTCTCCGCCTCCCAGCAGCAGCAGGCAACAACTGGCAACGCTGGCGGTGAAGTACTGCCCCATGTGTGTATGTGTGCAACAAAGCGTTCCGCCAACAGTGTCGCCTCAATCAGCACCTGCGCTCGCACGACGACGAGAAGCTCTACATGTGCGAAGTGTGCGGCAAGGAGCACATAATGAAGCACACGAATGTGCAGCAACATCAGTGTAACATCTGTGAACGCTTCTATCATACCACCTCTAGCCTGGCGGCACACATGCGCACCCATACCGAGGACAAGCCGTACAACTTGTCCGTCAAAAATAAAAAGGGGAAGAGAGCTTAAAGAGCAGCGAGGCGAAACACTTTTAGTGTGACCAGTTCACGGTTGTTCAAGAATCTTTTGTAATGAAAATACCAAATTGGTATATTTCAATACACCTCCTCAAAAGATACTTTCAACAATAAAAAAAATTAGTATTACAATAATATTCTTATTCGGACAGTTGTATATTCTGGGAACAATAATAATGATTCATATTCATCTAGAAATAGTTTTAAACAAATTAAAACAAACTAGTTCTAGGATTAAGGGAAACCCAGTAAAACCTTAATCAAATCATTTTTAATCAAAAAAATTAAACTTCATTTAACATATTATATTTTTTGAATCACTAATTATCAAAACAAAAAAAAAAAAAAAATTATATTATTATAAATAATTTTAATTTGTGAGACCCATTGCGCTCCTTAGGGTCAAAAATCTTGCAGCCAAGCTGAGAATCGGCTGGACGCGATGCAGAGTAGCCGAGCAGGAGCCGAGGACTCGGTGTTTTAAATGCTTGACTTTGGGCACATTGCGAGCAAGTGCCAAAGCGCGGTGGATAGAGCAAACAACTGCTTCAAATGTGGCGAGCAAAACCATAAAGCGGCGTCATGCAACAGACCAGCGAGATGCTTTGCGTAACCAAAGGCATCAGTGAGGTCAACCACGCAGCGGGTAGCAGACTCTGCCCTTCGGCAAATGGGCGAAGTATAAAACACACACTATGAAGATTATGCAGCTGAACCTGAACCATTGTGCAGCGGCTCAGACCTCCTACTTGAGTCGGTCAGGGAGAATGAGGTGGATGTATGCGTTCTTAGTGAACCCTTCAGACCTGGTTTTGGAGCTGATTGACGTGCGACCACACCGGCAAGGCGGCTATATGGGTTTGTGGCAGAAACCCACACCCAGTTTGGCCACCAACAGGCTGACGGCGGCTTCGTCAGGGCGCTAGTGGGCAGTGTTTGGGTGTACAGCGTATACTTAGCCCCCAGCTTGCCAATTTCGGACTTTGCTAACACACTGGACAGATTAGCTGCGGACGTGAGAGACCACTCACCAGCATTCGTCGCAGGCGACTTCAACGCTTGGGCAGTCGATTGGGGTGCATGGTCACCAACCAAAGAGGGCGATTGGTGGTCGAAGCCTTTGCTTCACTGGACCTAACTCTCCTCAATCAAGGCTCGAAATGGACATTTAGCAGGGCCGGTACCGGCTCAATTGTTGACTTAACATTTTGCAGCAGTTCGCTCGCTCATTTAGCGGAGTGGGGAGTCAGTGACTCCTATACAGGGAGCGACCATATGGCCATTTTGCAAAATTGGAGCTCGGAGCCACAGGTGCATCTCTGCCGCACCTCGTTGGAGGAATTCTCAGCCAGCAAGCTAAACGTCGAGCGCTTTGCAAGCTCGCTGAGAGAGCTGGAGGTTTCAGGCAGCGCAGAGCAGATGGTCGAAACTGTCATGGAAAGGCTAGAGTCGGCTTGCGTAGGCTCCATGCCGAGTCGAGTAAACCCCTCGCTACGTCACACGCCAGTTTACTGGTGGAACGAGACCATTGCCGCTGCAAGACGTGTCTGCAACCACGCGAGGAGGCGCTACCAGAGAGCGCGGGAAGACCCTCTTCCTATATTGGCAAACACTCTTTAGAGAGAGTCGCAAAACTCTCAAAAATGCGATCAAGGAGAGTAAAAACGGTGTTTCCTGGCCCTGTGTGACACACTGGATGACGACCCATGGGGCAAGGCATACCAGATCGTTATAAAGAGAATCGGGGCACGGAGATCGCCACCACCACCGGATGATCTGTTGCGTGGGATTGTCATGGATTTGTTTCCCAGCGTGGAGGAAGACAAACGCATGGCTGCCAGATACAGCATCCAACGATGGTCTGCCGCTGAAGTTGGTCACCAGCGAGGAGGTGTTAAAATGCGTTAGAAGCATGAAACAAACCGGAGCTCCAGGTCCGGATGGCATACCCGCAAGGGCACTAATGCTCGCCTGCTCCTCCATCCAGAAGCTTTTCAGCAATGCTGAATAAGTGCCTGGAAGAAGCTGTAGTCCCGGATAGGTGGAAAACTCAAAAGCTGGTCCTAATTCCGAAGCCCGGGAAACCGCCTGGAAATTCATCCTCGTTTAGGCCTATCTGCCTCATCGACGTGGCGGGGAAACTGCTGGAGAAGGTGATCTGCACTCGCTTGGAGGAAGCTATATTGGTGAACGGAAACCTTTCCCCAACCAATATGGATTCCGGAAGGCCAGGATCGACAGTAGATGCAATCGAGAAGGTAGTTGGCATTGCTTCCAATGCAATTGCTGGCACTCGCTGGAAAGGGGGCCAGAAGAAGTACTGTCTGATGGTGACATTGGACATCAGAAACGCCTTCAACTCGGCCCGGTGGAACTGCATCTTACGGGCGCTAGACGCATTCAAAGTCCCACGGCAGCTGTTAAAGATTATCAGGAGTTACTCGTCGAGAGTACTCAAATATGATACCAGCGATCGAACAGAAGAGTACATCGTGACTGGAGGCGTTCCTCAGGGGTCTGTGCTTGGCCCGCTATTGTGGAACGCGATGTACGACGGAATCCTTCGACTGGACCTGCCGACAGGAGCAAACCTAATTGGTTTCTGCTGACGACATTGCGCTACTTGTGGTCGCTAAGGAGCTGGAGTTCGCCGAATCAAATTGCAACAGAGCTATCGATTGCATTGGGACTTGGCTGCTCTCCGTTGGACTGGAGTTGGTTCCCCACAAAACGGAAGCAGTGCTGATCAGTAGCAGGAAGAAAGTTGAAACAGCGGTAGTCAAGGTCGGAGCCGCCCATATTACCTCAAGCGTACACTTAAGTACCTGGGAGTGACGATCGACTCGAGGCTGAGTTTTCGGGAACACCTGCAGGAGGTTGGCCGCAAGGCCGCTGTCACCAACAGGGCGTTATCTCGCCTGATGCCCAACACCAGGGGCCCCAAACAGTGTCGTCGAGCATTAATTTCGAGCGTGACAAGGTCCATAGCCCTCTATGCTGCTCCTATCTGGGCAGACGCCGTTATCAAAAGCTCGTACATCGGCGGTTTGGCGTCAACCTTCCGGCTAAGCGCCATCAGAGTCATAAGCGGTTTCAGGACCGTTTCCGACGAGGCTGCACATGTCATTGCCGGCATACCCCCTTTGAGGAAATGGTCAGGGGAGAGTAAGTGTCTTCCGGCAACTCCAGACTGGCTCCTTACCCAACGCCGAGAAAAGATCCATTAAACAAAGGGCACAGAGGGAATGCCTCGAAAGGTGGCAGACCCGGTGGAACGAGGCGTCCAAAGGGCGGTGGACTCACCGGCTTATTCCTCTCATTAAGGAATGGACGACAAGGAGTCACGGCCAGTTGAACTTTCACTTGACCCAGGTCATCAGTGGCCACGGCTGCTTCAGGAGCTACTTGTTCCGGTTTGGACACGACACAGCCGAAGAGTGCCCCGCCTGTTTCCCGACTGCGGTGGAGGACGCCGAGCACGTAATTTTCCAGTGCGGTAGATACGCAACCCTCAGACAAGAGCTGGCAGATGCAATTGGTGAGAGGTTAACTGTGTCGACATTGGTTCCGTTGATGCTGGTATCGTCCACTAACTGACACTGATCAGCCAATTTGTGGCTGCGGTCATGAACGAGCAAAGGAGGGCCGAGAAGGCAAAGCAAAGAACGAGGGAGTAAGTGGCGCCGACGCCCTTGTGCGAAGCATTGCTTCGCGGCCGTCCCACAAAAGCCAGGCTCCGCTAACTCTGTTTTTCTTCTTCCTTTCTCTAGATATAATTTCCTATAACTCCACCCTGTAAACCTTTTCTAACCTATACTACAAATAAAAAAAAAAAAAAAAACACACACACACACACACACGCACACACAAGTGTGCAAGTGTGCGGACGCGTTTTGTTACGCCGATAGTGCACCGAGTCGTTTAAGCAGTAAGCACAGCCTGCAAAAATAGGAAATAGTATCAAACGCTCTCGGCAAGTAGAGTCACTCACTCTGCATCATACTTCTGCCGCTCGAGTCCAGGCGGCCGGAGTTTTGGTGTTTTTATTTCGGCGGCCCAAGCGTCGCTCGTGGGTTCGGGTCGGAGGGGCAGAGATATACCATCTCTCGCTCAGTGAGTAAGTCACTGTCCTTTTCTGGCGAATCTCTCTTTTTTGTTGCTTCCACTTTCACTGCACTTTGCATTTTTGCAATCTCGTCACACTCTGCCAGCTGTCAGACGATCAGCTGGTGTCAGTGCTGGTCAGCGATTGCGGATTGCAACCGGTGGAGCCAAGTCAAACAGCTGAGTGGTGAGCATAGCAAAGAGACAAACCACAGCATATATGACCCATAGCAGTGACACGAACCAAAAGGAGTAAAGAAACGCGGCATACTTTCAGGAGCTACAGAAAGTGCTGCATTGCCGAAGGTTCTTACTTAATTTTAGCGCCTGCCATAGCAGAATCGTGAGCTAAAGGTCGTGGAACTGACCAATTACCAACCTCTGCCGTGTAACGGCGCTCAAACAAGCTGGTGACCGGAGTCGGGGCGGTATAACCTCCTCCGACAAAAGTCGTAGAAATTCTCGGCCAACGTTGGACTGCTTGGTAGAGCGTTATTATATTATATTGAGTATAGCAGATTGGTTAGTGACCGATATTGCTCGTCATGAACAATATTGAGACGAGTGAGGCGGAAGCTGAGCTGCTGGCAAAGTTCCTCAAGCTTCCAAGAGTCGCAAGATCGCCCCAGAGCGGAGGGCCTGCATCTGCGCCCCCAAAGGTGGATGAGCTTGTGTTTAGCTTTGATGTAGGTGAAGAAGTAGCAACGCCCAAAAAGAGCCTCCGGAGGATCGGAGTCCTGGTATCTCATCTGGAAGCGGTGCCAAAAAGATTAAGATCCATAGAAGCCTTCAAGAGGCGGTAGAAGAGCTGGGCGAGTTGATCGATGGGCTGATTAAGACATTTACGCTCAGAGAAGTGCGACACGTCACACAAACAAACAAGAATACGTTCGCACGAATCAAAACCGTGCAAATTGAGATGGCAGCTAGTTTAAAGATGTCGGCTGTAGAGACAGTGGAGCAGGTGACCGCAAAGACACTGGATGAAGTCTTCAATAGCGTACGTAGCTCGTCGACGCAGACCTCGCCGAGTAATGCGGTGACCACGGTTGAAGACAAGCACAAAACTGATTCTTCCACGAAGCCCATATCCAAGCAGCGTCTTTATCCTACGGTTAAGAATAAAGCAGAGAAGGAAAGCGTGCGTCAGGATACTGAAGGGCGCAACACCACAAATAAGCCACCGAGAAGACGCAGAAGGCCGGACGCCATTATTATCCAACCCACGAATGGGATATCCTATAGTGAAGTGCTCAAATTGGTGACGCGTAGCAACGATAGCAAGTTACAGAGCGTCGGTGAGCAAGTAAGGCGGGTAAGAAAAACTGCCGGCGACGGACTGATTTTGAAAATGGGGATGAACTCCAAGCCTTCTATGCTAAAAATGAAGGAAGAATTAAGCGAAGCGCTCAGCTTGAAAGCCAAAGTGAGAGCTCTAACTCAGGAAACCATCCTAGAGATCAGAGATATAGACTGCCTGGTTTCTAAAGAAGACGTGCTGGTAGCCTGTGAAAAACTCAGCCAAGCGAATCTGGAGCTAAGTGCCATCAAAGCACTTAGGCGGAGTTTTGACGGTATGCAGCTGGCAATTGTTAGTGTGCCGAAGGAGGCTGCATCATCTATTCTACAGAATGGAAAAATCCGGATAGGCTGGACAAGCTGTAGAGTGAGAGAGAGGTCTGAGAGGCCAGAAAAAAAGAGGTGCTACAAATGCCTGGAGTTTGGACATATTGCTAAGTTTTGCAAGAGCACGATCGACCGCTCTGGGTGCTGCCTAAGATGCGGTGCAGCTGGCCATAAAAGCGGCGCTTTGCAAAAATGCTGCTAAATGCTTCATCTGTGCAGAAGCGGGCAAAGAGGATACCAGACATCACGCAGGAAGCAGTCACTGCCCTCTCAAAGGGGTCAGCGGGGTCACGCGGGGCCAAAATGACTCAAAAGGCTCCTGCAGCTCAACTTAAACCACTGCTTGGCGGCCCAAGAGCTACTGAAGCAGACGGTTAGAGAGTTAAAGGTGGATGCTGCCTTGCTGAGTGAACCATATAAGAAAATTCAGAGTCCAAAGTACGTCGAAGACACGGAAGGAAAGGCGTCAATATGGGTATGTGGCCTGGAACAGCCCCAGCTTACTGATGTGCGCTCATCGAGTGGGTTCGTGCGGGCTAGATGGGAACCAGTGGCTATACAGCTGTTATCTGGCTCCCAGTCTCACCATCTCAGAATTCGCATCCGTCATGGAGGAGATAGCACTCGATGTAAGGGAAAGCCACAGGTGATCATCGCTGGTGACTTCAATGCCTGGGCGGAGGGAATGGAATGGGGTAGCAGCCGGACAAACGCTCGAGGACAAACAGTGTTGGAGGCCCTTGCCACATTAGACCTGGCCCTCATGAACCATGGCAACCAACACACTTTCACCAGAGCTGGCACTGGATCGGTTATAGATCTAGCATTCGTTAGCTATCCAATTGCTAGATCAGCGAAATGGGCCATAAGCAATGTCTACACAGCGAGTGATCATAGGGCGATCACGATAGATTTGGACCATACCGAGTCACCGCGAGCAAATGGATTACAGAGCGGAAAGGCTTACAAAGTTGACACCCTGGACCCGGAAGCTTTCGCTGGATCCTTTGCAGTTCCCGATTGGAGTGACAACGCAGAGGTAAGCGCCGAGCTGCTCATGCGTTCAATCACGGATGCCTGCGACGCTAGCATGGCGGTGCGAAGATCATGCAAAAGACACCACGTACCAGTATACTGGTGGAACCAGCAGATCGCAGACGTAAGAAGGCGATGTATAAGATCGCGAAGGATCCTGCAACGTTCACGAGAGCAGAGCTGATTTTGAGGCAAGAAGGCTGGAGTACGCGCTTAATCGCAGGCTGCTGAAGAAGTCCATCTTGAGCAGCAAGAAGGAGAAATTCCTAGAACTTTGCGACGAAGCCGACCGAGACATCTGGGGAATGGCCTACAAAGTGGTGCTTAAAAAACTCAAGCCAAATACCTGTGCAGTGCCTAGAGAGGAGGGCGTCCTAAACGGCATAGTGGATGCTCTGTTCACGGGCTCATTCACTGTTCCATCAGTGGAAGATCACGTAGAGCACCGGCTCTATACGGAGGTCCCAGAGGTTACGGTAGAGGAAGTACTGCTGGCAGCGGCAAGAATCAAGGACTCCAAGTCACCTGGGCCGGACGCGATCCCAAATCGCGCGCTGAAGATGGCGATCAGGCTCCATCTGCAGTGCTTTACAGAAGTTTTTGGACAGTGTATGAGGCAAGGGTCTTTCCCCGCCCATGGAAACTGCAGAATCTGGTGCTGATCCCAAAGTCGAACAAGCCACTAGATTCGCCGTCGTCCTACCGACCGATTTGTCTGCTTGATACAACAGGCAAAATATTGGAGAGGCTGGTGAGCCATAGGCTAGAGGAGTCTGTCCGACAAGCAGGAGATCTGTCACCCATGCAATATGGTTTCAGAAAGCATCACTCAACCGTAGACGCTATCTCACATAGCAAGGAGAGCCATAGCAGGCAGAAGATGGCGTGGTGGTGCAAAGGAGTACTGCATAGTCATGACTCTGGACGTCAAGAACGCCTTCAATTCTGCAAACTGGAGCTGCATTATAGGCGCCTTAAGGCGGTTCAACACCCCGAGACTACCTAATGGAAATAATTGAGGACTACTTCAGGAAACGCATTCTGAGATATAGAACGGATAACGGAACCAAATCGTTCAACATCACTGGAGGAGTACCGCAAGGATCAGTGTTGGGCCCGCTACTATGGAACATCATGTACGATGACATATTGCGGCAACCATTGCAACCATCTGCAACCATTGTCGGCTTTGCAGACGATGAGGCCTTAGTGGTGACAGCGAAACAACTAGGCGACGCTGAGCTACTTTGTAGTGCAGCGGTTGCCACTGTCAAAGACTGGCTTGCGACAGTGAAGCGGTCCTGATAAGTAGCCGAAAGATCGTCGAAGTGGCTCACATTAACCTTGGGGCTGCAATTGGCCGATCACAAGACTGAAGCGGTCCTGATAAGTAGCCGAAAGATCGTCGAAGTGGCTCAGTAAGTGGCTTTAGTAATACCTGGCATGATGCCGTTGGATACTCTGGCGATAGAGAGGTCTCACAGCTACAAGCACAAGAGGGCTAACCAGATGGAGGATGTTCACTACATGTCGACCAATTTTAAGACAGAGTGCCTAAGGAAATGGCAAGATAAGTGGGACACATCTAGTAAGCCGCTGGACCCATGCTCTGATCCCAAACATAGGCAAATGGGTCAGCTGAAATTTCCGGATTCGTCAACTATCATCTGACGCAGATCCTGAGTAGGCACGGCTGCTTCCGCAGCTACCTATGTACATTTGGACACGACAGCGACCCGATGTGCCTATATTGCTACCCCGAAGCTGAAGAAACGGCGGAACACATCCTAGTGTGCTGTCGGCGCTTTGCTAGTGAGAGACGAGCTCGAAGAAGCGATAGGATGTAGAGTCACGACGGACTCTATTGTGAACATTATGCTGGAGAAGGAGGAATACTGGTCAGCGGTATGCAGCTATGCAGAAAAAGTGACCACCGCACTACGAACTCTCGAAAGGGAACGTACCCGCAGGCGTAACGGAGGAAGTGAGCTCCCGTCAGGTCTCGTGAAGCAATACCTCACGGCAGTACCACGAGAATTTCCTTGACAGTTTTCTTTCTAACCTTTTTCTATATTCTAGTGCCTAATGTTATGTTATATTTATTATATTTAGTATTAGATCTAGTTCCTCCGAATAAAAAAAAAAAACACACACACACACACACACATGAGGCAATTTAAAGACATGCTCGACATGCTGGCGCGCCACGCTAGAGGGGCGTAGCCCGATAGTAGTAGCCAAGGACTTCAATGCCTGGGCCACAGAATGGGGAGCAGAATATCGAATCGTCGTGGAAGAGCACTGATAAACACAATGAGCCTGCTCGTCCTCGTACTACTTAACGATGGAGTCAAACCAACCTTTGACAATGACAGAGGAACATCTTATATTGATGTCACTTTCGCTAGCAGGGCTTTAG
Source organism: Drosophila nasuta (assembly GCF_023558535.2). NCBI lineage: Eukaryota > Metazoa > Arthropoda > Insecta > Diptera > Drosophilidae > Drosophila > Drosophila nasuta. Next base: position 25,052 of record NW_026869487.1, read on the forward strand.
CAGTAAATGCCACCTAGGAAGTTCTGGAGGACGAGACGCTGAGTGACCATGCGCTGATCCTCATCAACATTAAAATGACGAGTGCGACACATAGGCTTCGAGAAGGAATACACAAGGTCGAATGTAGGACACGAGGAAACTGGACAAAGAGATGCTATCTTATATAATAGAAGGCCTGGAGAATCCAGCTAACCAAGTAGAAAATATGGCCACAAACCTGACGAGACTGCTGGTATCGACGTGCGATGCTTCAATGCCGCGAAAAAGTCAAACAGGAGCAAGCCACCTGCTTACTGGTGGAGCGAGTCCTTGCGACTTTGAGAGCGGAGTGCCTCGCAGCAAGAAGAAGAGCTCAGCGGGCGAGAGGACGTGACGAACACCTGCAATTAGTGCCTCCACAGAACAGCTCGGGCGGCACTACAAAGGGCAATCGCGATAGCGAAGGCTGGAGCATTTAAGGATCTGCTCGACAGTATTGACGAGAACCCATGTGGCTCTGCATATAAAATTGTTTATAAAAAGTTAAAAACTTCGGCGGGTAAGCTACAAATGGAGCCCGGTGCAATGGCCACCATCGTAGAGGAACTGTTCCCGAAAGAAGATTCCTTTTGGCAACCGGCTGAACCTACCCCTGGCGTGCCTTTTCCCGCCATCACTCCAGAGGAAATAGTAGCAAGCCACACTAAGGATAAGGCCCAGCAAAGCTCCTGGTTTTGGACGGAATACCAGGAATCGTCGTTAAAGCCGTAGCGGAGGCAAAGCCGGAATTATTCAGCAACACTTTCCAACAGTGCCTTGCTGAAGGGATATTCCCCAAAAATATGGAAAACCAACGGCTTATTCTCATCCCCAAGGGTAAAGGTAACGCCAACACCGCCAGTGGTTACCGTCCCCTATGCCTACTAGACATAGTGGGAAAGCTCTTCGAACGGATTATATACTGCCGACTGGAGGCGATCACTGAGGGGCCCAGTGGACTATCGCATCAACAGTACGGGTTCCGAAAGGGGAAAAGCACCCTGGATGCGCTGGCTGATGTTCGAAACATCGCACAAAACGCGCTGGACGGTGAAAGATGGCTAGGAGGAACGACGGAATACTGCGCGATAGCCACCCCTTGATGTAAAAACGCCTTTAACTCGGCTAAGTGGACCAGCATCCTCAGCGCCATGGGGAAACATGGGTATCCCTAAATATCTCAGGGATTTTGTTGGGAGCTATTTCCGAGAGCGGGTCCTTTGGTACGAAACCAGTGAAGCCCCAAAAGTACCAAGTTACCTCTGGTGTCCCACAAGGATCTGTGATCGGTCCAATCCTGTGAAACATCATGTACAATGGTATCCTGAATGTAAGGAAACCAAGGAACGCTAATTTGCACTGCTTCGCGGACGATGTGGCGATTACAGCCGTAGCCAAAACATTGACTGTTCTACAAACCACCTGCAACGATGCAATCAGAGCTGCCACTGATTGGCTAGAGAGTGTCGGGTTAAACATTGCAGCCCAGAAAACAGAAATTGTGCTACTAAGCAGCAGAAAGGCAGTAGAGTCGCTATATATATAACGGTAGGCGGAATATAGCTTGAATCAGCTAGGTCACTGAAATATTTGGGGGTTATGATTGACCATAGACTCAACTTCAGGGACCATGTGCAATATGCTAGTAGGAAGGCCGCTATGTCAACCGCCGCCCTGAGTAGGTTGATGCCAAACGTAGGGGTCCGAGAATGCCAGCAAGGAAACTGCTGGCCTCGGTTTACGAAGGCAACTTTACTGTACGCAGCACCAATATGGAGCAGAGCTACGGTAAAACCGTCTTACCTCAAAGAGGCGCGGGCAACCTACAGAACCATGGCTCTAAGGCTTATAAGAGGCTTTAGGACCATCTCAGAGGACGCGGGGCTGGTTCTCGCAGGTATGCTACCAGTAGACCTGGAGGTAAACGCTCTAACGGAAATTCGCGAAGGTGTAAACCGGACGACGGCGTACGAGCGCCAATTGGAGGAGTGGCAGCGTAGATGGCAAGCATCAAGAAAGGGGCGTTGGACCTATGAACTACTACCAGACATCGCAACCTGGATCAAGTGTCAACATAAGGAGCTGGACTACCATCTTACCCAGTTCCTAACGGATCACGGCTGCTTTCGAGGGTATCTTCAACGATTCAACCATGTAGATACTCCCTACTGTTTCTACTGCATAAACGACGAGGAGACGGCCGAGCACGTGCTCCTACATTGCCCGAGATTTACTAACGAAAGAGAGCAAATCAGTAGACTTGTAGGGCCGACGATAAGCCCAAGGGTCTTCTGGCTGCAATGATGGCAGACGAGGAGTCCTGGAAGACAGGACAGACCTTGATAGTCAACATTATGAAGCAGGTCCGAGCTGACGAGATAGCTAATAGACCTGCTAGTCGATAGCTGATCAACAACAACTTCCTTTATATTCGCAGCTTGCCGTAAGAGGCGAGCCACACTGACGATTGTGTGCACTGGAGCACACCATCCGGCTCACCGAAGTAATAACTTAATTGACAGTCCCGGTGAGCCTACAAAGGACAGAAGAAGATACGGAGGTTTTAGTGCGTAAGAATTGCACACATACCCCTCTACAGGAGGTAGAGGGCATCTTTTGAAGATTTTCCTGCCGGGGTGCAAAACCAAAACACACACACACACTCCTAGTCACTAAGCTTAGTTTTAGAATAAAACAAGTAAGAAAATTACAGTCGAGTGTGCTCGACTGTGAGATACCCACTACCCATTTTTATATAAAAGGCAAAATATTGCGGTATCATTTTCAAAATATACCGAAAATACTAAAAAATACTTAAAATATACCAAATGGTATGTTTGGTATATCGATATAGTACACCATTCAAAATATACCATAAACGGCACAATGTGCCAGATTGTCGGCCAAAGCAACTCAGACCCCTAGTAAGTAGGCGTTTTTGCCCATACAAAAGTATTTCTTTAACAACTTTAACAACTTAACAACATATTTTATCTGATCGCAACCAAATTTTCAGGAATCATAACTACTACAGTAGTTGTTGTATATACCAAAATTCGTAGCTCTAGCTCTAAAATTGGGCTTGTTAATTGATTTTTTGATTTGGAGGCGGAAGTGGGCGTGGCAAAATTTGAAACAAACTTGATCTGCGTGCAAACATAACAAATGGTGTCGAAAAAATTTATAGCTCTATCTCTTATAGTCTCTGAGATCTAGGTGTTCATACGGACAGACGGACGGACGGACATGGCTATATCGTCTCGGCTGTTGACGCTGATCAAGAATAATATATATACTTTATAGGGTCGGAGATGCCTCCTTCTACCTGTTACATACATTTCCTGTCGGCATAAAGTTATAATACCCTTCTACCCTATGGGTAGCGGGTATAAAAAACAGAACAACAGAAGCGCACACATAACAACATTATGTTTTGGCAGCAGACAGACAAAAAAATCAAGGTTTCAATTAGATTTGAAATCATACAAATTACTGCTGACCAATTTAATTTTTATTAAATTTTTCACTTGTAATATTGATATTAAAAAGGCAATATGCAAGTAAATAGTTTTTGCATTTTGTTTTTAGTATGTTTCACATTTTAGTATGTATAATTAAACAAAATCAAAGGGCTGTAATTAGTTGTACAATGTAAAACACAATAAAAACATGTGAAATTTAAAGAAACATTTCAATTAAACGTTTAAGTCTTCGGGGTAAAAAGTTGAAATAAATTTCAATAGTTTACATAAACACTTGGAATATTTTTTTTTTTCGTTTAATTTTTATTAACAATCTGTCTTAAGACAATAAGTAAATTTTATGACTAATATTTACATAACAGGAATAGCAGATTTCCAGTGAAACCTGCTATTAAATATAACTTCTTGTTTACTTAAATTTACCTTTCAGGGAGATCAAGAATGTGAAATCTTTTAAGTCTTCTAACAGTTGAGCTATTGTCTAAAAGACCTAGGGCTAAATTATTTACATGATTGTGAAGTCTATCTGTATATTTCTTACTATATTTCTTTATCTCTTTCTTTATAGTTGGAATATTTAGATCTCTGTGAATATTTGCATTGGTTACATAAAATGGAGCGTTAACAATTTGTCGCAATGTTTTTGATTGGTAGCGCTGAAGTATTTCAATATTTGAATTGCTAGTTGTTCCCCAGAGCTGAATAGCGTATGTCCAAACAGGCTTCAAAATGGCTTGTGAGGGGAGAATTTTGTTTTCCAAAGTAACCGCGGATTTTCTACTTAGTAACCATGACATTTTCAGTGTTTTTTTTGAAGTTGTTGACATTTCGCTTTTAAGTGCGGTTTCCATGTTAGTCTGCGGTCGAGGTGCATGCCAATATACTTCACACAGGTATCTTCTGGAATTGCTGAGTCGTAAAGTGTTACATTAGGGCATCTTCCTGGTCTTAGTGCAAAAGTTATTTGGACAGATTTCAGGGGATTAATTTTAATTTTCCAGCGAAGAAACCAGGCTTCAATCAGACTGAGCTCACTTTGCAACAGTTGAGATGCTTCGTCTCGAGAAGACCTTGTTGCCAGAATGGCTGTATCGTCAGCATATGTTGCAATGGTGCTTCTCGCAACTTCAATTCTATTTTAGAAAGAACCGTTAGGTTAGGTTAGGTAGGACCGGCTGCCCCAGTACGGGCAAGGCATAGACCAGTGGAGGTCCGTAGCTGAACCGGTAGCTTATCTACGTCTCAGAAATCGCGCAGTATGGATGCATTCTTGGCAAAAGCCAGCAGCATCCTAGGAGATAGCCGTGAGACGTCCCGAAGATCGTTGTGGCACGGCGAATTAAGGTATTTCAACCGGAGTCGGATAACGCTGGGCATCTACAGAGAAGATGCTCAAGCGTTTCCTTAACCCCGGTTCGTTGCATTTCCTGCACTGATCACTGTTCGTGATGCCCATCTTTACAGCATGGACAGCTGACATACAGTGGCCAGTTAAAATGCCTAGTATTAGCCTGCAGTCTTTCCTTGAAAGCTGCATGACGAATTTGTTAAGTTTTTGTTAGTAGAGGCACACATCAGCCTTGCAGTTTTGCACGAGTTTTGCACTGAAGTCTAGAGCGCACCTCAATTTCACTGCCTAGAGTTCGCAGGGATATCGGAACATTGCACATGTTGCCAACATCGAGCCCCACTCCCTCTTTGGCGAGTGTCTGCGATCTCGTTGCCATCGATGCCCTGGTGGCTTGGGATCCAATAGATTCGCACGACCGCAGATGCGTTCAGCGACTCTATTGCTCTTCTGCTGTCCAGGACAACTTTGGACTTGACCACATCAGAGTGCATTGATCTTATTGCAGCCTGGCTGTCAACAAAGATGTTAATAGAGGTGTGATCACGCTGTAAACCCCGAGCCAATTCGGCAGCCTTGCCAATGGCAAAAACTTCCGCCTGGAAGATGCTGCAATGGTCTGGGAGTTTATAGGATTGTTTGGAGACCGGGTCCGGGCAGTATACGGCCGCTCCGACACCATCATCCATCTTCGAACCGTCGGTGAAGAGGTTGAGGGCTTCGGGAATGCATAACCCTTCCCGCCAGCACTCCGGTTCCAAGAATATAGTGTTAATATGGTCAGTACTGGTAAGGGGATAGTATAGTCCAAGTCTCTACTAGTCTCCCTACCAATGGCGCTGTGACCATAGCCTAGCAGACCCAAATTGCCAGTTGCGGCAATCCGTAGGGACGATTTTGCGGCTATGGATTGCGCGTATAGGTGTAATGGTTCCACACCAGCTATTACCTCGAGGGCTTTAGTTGGCGTCGACCTGAGAGCGCCTGTGATACACAGTAGCGCTTGACGCTGTGTCCTTTCCATGATGGATAGGTACGTCCTTTTTTCAGTGGCCTGCCACCACACTAGAACACCGTAGGTGAGGATAGGGCGAACAACTGAGATGTATATCCACCGCATTAGATTAGGAGAGAGGCCCCAAGTGCAACTAAGCATCTTTTTCGCCATGTACAAGGCTCCGGTGGCCTTCTTCACCCTTTCTAACACATTGAGCTTCCATGTCAGTTTGCTGTCCAGGACCACACCTAGGTATTTTACTGCTAGGCTCGGCTTTAGCATAGTGCAGCCTATTTTTGGGACCACGCAGGTACCTTATACCTCTTCGTGAAGAGGATAAGGTCCGTTTTATCCGCGTTAATGCTGAGCCCGGCTGATTCGGCCCATGCTTTAACTTCCGCAAAGTAAGTTCCATTACGGAACTAAGGGTGGTTGGGCATTTCCCAGTTATCAAAATGCTTATGTCGTCAGCATAGGCAATTAACTTGGGGCCCGTCTAGTAAATTTTTAGAAGTAGGCTATTTACGACCAAATTCCAAAGGAGAGGCGAGAGAACCCCACCCCTGGGGAGTGCCACCTCGCACTACCTTTGTAATGGCCGCATCGCCCCACGTAGCCACCACCCGCCTGTCACAAAGAAGGCGGTTGACCCATCTGTGGATCGCTGGTGCCGTGTTAATTGAGGTAAGGCCCTTCATAATAGCATCAGTGGTGACGTTATTGAAGGCGCCTGAAATGTCAAGAAATGCACCCAAGGCATATTCTTTATAGTGGTCCGCTTTTTCTATGGAGGCTACTAGAGCATGGAGAGCAGTCTCAATGGACTTGCCCTTTGTATACGCATGCTGATTTGGGGACAACAGATGCATTGAGTTGCTTCTGATGTGCAAATCAAGTAGCTTTTCCAATGTTTTAGCAGGAAAGAGGTTAGGCTGATAGGCCGAAAGTCATTTGGGACCACATGACTGCATTTGCCCGCCTTGGGCAGGAAAATGACTTTCGAGGTCCTCCAAAGAGTGGGGATATGACCCCATGCGAGGCACGCCGAATAGATACCCGATAGCCACGGAACAATCGTGAGCTTACTGGCTTGCAGCATTGCTGGCGAAAGTCCATCGAGACCGGGCGACCTGACCTTCGCAAAGGAGTCGATAGCCCAAATTATTTTGTTATCTGTAATTAGACTGGCAGGAGTCTCATAACTGGGAGACTAGGAAAGAGCTGCCAGTCACTATTCTCTATTCCAATACATCCCGGGAAATGAGTTGAGAGCAGTGCTTCAAGAGTTTCAGCACTGCTCTCCGTCCACGCCCATCGCCCGACTTGAGCAGACTAGGACTGGAAGCCTGCTTGGACAGCAGCTTCCTCAGTCTGGAGGTGTCTTTGATGTTATCCAGGTCCGAGCAGAAGGTTCTCCATGAAGACCTTTGGATGATCGGATCATCTTCTTGTACGACTTCAGGAGAGACCTATACTCGTCCCAGACATATTCGTTGTCCGACTTCTTAGCAAGTTGAAACATGCTAGTAAGCTCTCCACGTAGCGATGAGAGATCTGGGTTCCACCAGGGTGGCTTCGATCTTCTCGTCGGTCTTGAGAGTCTACAAGATTGGCGAAACGCTGAAAGTAGTCCTGCAGAAAGGACATTGACATTAGTTTCTAGGTCCTGCACCGAGTTGATGTTACCCGGCGAACCAAGAGACTTGGAAACAAGGCTAGAGAATTTCGCCCAGTTCGTGTTACGGGGATTTCTGAACGGCTGAGCCGCAGGTACCCTGTTAAAAGGAATGGTAAATTGAATGTACTTATGGTCCGAGAAGGAGGGTCTGTCCAGGACCCTCCACTCTTCAACATTGGTACACTCAGTTGAAATCGTTAAGTCCAGCACATTACTGGAGGTGGGACCTACATAGGTAGATACCTCACCCCTGTTGGCTAGTCTAAGCTTATGGTTAAGGATAAAATCAAGAACTGACTCACCCCTGTCGTTGATGTCGGGACTTCCCCAGACGCTATGGTGGGCGTTGACGTCCGTTCCGATAATAATATGCTTATTGAGGAGCAGACCATGTCCACCAGCCTCCGCAGCAGCTCGTCAGGTGGAGCCGGCTTGTCGTGGGCCATATAACAGGATGCCAGCAGCAAACATCCTTCACGGCTCTCCAGCACCACCACGGTTAGATCGTCGTTGCTGTAATTAGGTAGTAGATGAGCTTTTAGCCCCTTCTTTACAAGGATGGCAGTTCTCGATCTGCTTACCAATGTCGGGACGTATAAATCATAGTTGGGCGACTTCAGTCCAGCCACCGTGTTGCCCGACGCTATCCACGGTTCTTGGACCAAAGCCGCGTAGGCGGACACTTCCTCCAGGGCAAGGAGTAGCTCCGCCGAAGCCGTTTTGGATTTATGGAGGTTGAGTTGCAGCACACTCATTAGAGGTTAGCAAACTCGCGGGGGGGCCCGTCTCCATGGACAGTTCCTCCCCCACCTCCTCCGTCTTGTCAGTCAGGCTGAGGTGCTGGGTGGCGTCGGTCACGCTCTCGAGACCGAGATCTGCCTCAACCTCCCCAGACCTCAGCGTGTGTGTGTCCTTGTCGTTCGGATGACGTTTCTTGAGGCGAAGGTACACGCCCCTAAGCCCCACGCCATCTTCCCATTGTTGCATTCGTTGCATTTCCTGCACTGATCACTGTTCGTGATGCCCATCTTTACAGCATGGACAGCTGACATACAGTGGCCAGTTAAAATGCCTAGCATTAGCCTGCAGTCTTTCCTTGAAAGCTGCATGACGAATTTGTTAAGTTTTTGTTAGTAGAGGCACACATCAGCCTTGTAGTTTTGCACGAGTTGGCATTACGCCAGCTCGCGTCCCACTGAAGTCTAGAGCGCACCTCAATTTCACTGCCTAGAGTTCGCAGGGATATCGGAACATTGCACATGTTGCCAACATCGAGCCCCACTCCCTCTTTGGCGAGAGTGTCGCGATCTCGTTGCCATCGATGCCCTGGTGGCTTGGGATCCAATAGATTCGCACGACCGCAGATGCGTTCAGCGACTCTATTGCTCTTCTGCTGTCCAGGACAACTTTGGACTTGACCACATCAGAGTGCATTGATCTTATTGCAGCCTGGCTGTCAACAAAGATGTTAATAGAGGTGTGATCACGCTGTAAACCCCGAGCCAATTCGGCAGCCTTGCCAATGGCAAAAACTTCCGCCTGGAAGATGCTGCAATGGTCTGGGAGTTTATAGGATTGTTTGGAGACCGGGTCCGGGCAGTATACGGCCGCTCCGACACCATCATCCATCTTCGAACCGTCGGTGAAGAGGTTGAGGGCTTCGGGAATGCATAACCCTTCCCGCCAGCACTCCGGTTCCAAGAATATAGTGTTAATATGGTCAGTACTGGTAAGGGGATAGTATAGTCCAAGTCTCTACTAGTCTCCCTACCAATGGCGCTGTGACCATAGCCTAGCAGACCCAAATTGCCAGTTGCGGCAATCCGTAGGGACGATTTTGCGGCTATGGATTGCGCGTATAGGTGTAATGGTTCCACACCAGCTATTACCTCGAGGGCTTTAGTTGGCGTCGACCTGAGAGCGCCTGTGATACACAGTAGCGCTTGACGCTGTGTCCTTTCCATGATGGATAGGTACGTCCTTTTTTCAGTGGCCTGCCACCACACTAGAACACCGTAGGTGAGGATAGGGCGAACAACTGAGATGTATATCCACCGCATTAGATTAGAGAGAGGCCCCAAGTGCAACTAAGCATCTTTTCGCCATGTACAAGGCTCCGGTGGCCTTCTTCACCCTTTGTAACACATTGAGCTTCCATGTCAGTTTGCTGTCCAGGACCACACCTAGGTATTTTACTGCTAGGCTCGGCTTTAGCATAGTGCAGCCTATTTTTGGGGACCACGCAGGTACCTTATACCTCTTCGTGAAGAGGATAAGGTCCGTTTTATCCGCGTTAATGCTGAGCCCGGCTGATTCGGCCCATGCTTTAACTTCCCGCAAAGTAAGTTCCATTACGGAACTAAGGGTGGTTGGGCATTTCCCAGTTATCAAAATGCTTATGTCGTCAGCATAGGCAATTAACTTGGGGCCCGTCTAGTAAATTTTAGAAGTAGGCTATTTACGACCAAATTCCAAAGGAGAGGCGAGAGAACCCCACCCTGGGGAGTGCCACCTCGCACTACCTTTGTAATGGCCGCATCGCCCCACGTAGCCACCACCCGCCTGTCACAAAGAAGGCGGTTGACCCATCTGTGGATCGCTGGTGCCGTGTTAATTGAGGTAAGGCCCTTCATAATAGCATCAGTGGTGACGTTATTGAAGGCGCCTGAAATGTCAAGAAATGCACCCAAGGCATATTCTTTATAGTGGTCCGCTTTTTTCTATGGAGGCTACTAGAGCATGGAGAGCAGTCTCAATGGACTTGCCCTTTGTATACGCATGCTGATTTGGGGACAACAGATGCATTGAGTTGCTTCTGATGTGCAAATCAAGTAGCTTTTCCAATGTTTTAGCAGGAAAGAGGTTAGGCTGATAGGCCGAAAAGTCATTTGGGACCACATGACTGCATTTGCCCGCCTTGGGCAGGAAAATGACTTTCGAGGTCCTCCAAAGAGTGGGGATATGACCCCATGCGAGGCACGCCGAATAGATACCCGATAGCCACGGAACAATCGTGAGCTTACTGGCTTGCAGCATTGCTGGCGAAAGTCCATCGAGACCGGGCGACCTGACCTTCGCAAAGGAGTCGATAGCCCAAATTATTTTGTTATCTGTAATTAGACTGGCAGGGGTCTCATAACTGGGAGACTAGGAAAGAGCTGCCAGTCACTATTCTCTATTCCAATACATCCTGGAAATGAGTTGAGAGCAGTGCTTCAAGAGTTTCAGCACTGCTCTCCGTCCACGCTCCATCGCCCGACTTGAGCAGACTAGGACTGGAAGCCTGCTTGGACAGCAGCTTCCTCAGTCTGGAGGTGTCTTTGATGTTATCCAGGTCCGAGCAGAAGGTTCTCCATGAAGACCTTTTGGATGATCGGATCATCTTCTTGTACGACTTCAGGAGAGACCTATACTCGTCCCAGACATATTCGTTGTCCGACTTCTTAGCAAGTTGAAACATGCTAGTAAGCTCTCCACGTAGCGATGAGAGATCTGGGTTCCACCAGGGTGGCTTCGATCTTCTCGTCGGTCTTGAGAGTCTACAAGATTGGCGAAACGCTGAAAGTAGTCCTGCAGAAAGGACATTGACATTAGTTTCTAGGTCCTGCACCGAGTTGATGTTACCCGGCGAACCAAGAGACTTGGAAACAAGGCTAGAGAATTTCGCCCAGTTCGTGTTACGGGATTTCTGAACGGCTGAGCCGCAGGTACCCTGTTAAAGGAATGGTAAATTGAATGTACTTATGGTCCGAGAAGGAGGGTCTGTCCAGGACCCTCCACTCTTCAACATTGGTACACTCAGTTGAAATCGTTAAGTCCAGCACATTACTGGAGGTGGGACCTACATAGGTAGATACCTCACCCCTGTTGGCTAGTCTAAGCTTATGGTTAAGGATAAAATCAAGAACTGACTCACCCCTGTCGTTGATGTCGGGACTTCCCCAGACGCTATGGTGGGCGTTGACGTCCGTTCCGATAATAATATGCTTATTGGAGGAGCAGACCATGTCCACCAGCCTCCGCAGCTCGTCAGGTGGAGCCGGCTTGTCGTGGGCCATATAACAGGATGCCAGCAGCAAACATCCTTCACGGCTCTCCAGCACCACCACGGTTAGATCGTCGTTGCTGTAATTAGGTAGTAGATGAGCTTTTAGCCCCTTCTTTACAAGGATGGCAGTTCTCGATCTGCTTACCAATGTCGGGACGTATAAATCATAGTTGGGCGACTTCAGTCCAGCCACCGTGTTGCCCGACGCTATCCACGGTTCTTGGACCAAAGCCGCGTAGGCGGACACTTCCTCCAGGGCAAGGAGTAGCTCCGCCGAAGCCGTTTTGATTTATGGAGGTTGAGTTGCAGCACACTCATTAGAGGTTAGCAAACTCGCGGGGCCCGTCTCCATGGACAGTTCCTCCCCACCTCCTCCGTCTTGTCAGTCAGGCTGAGGTGCTGGGTGGCGTCGGTCACGCTCTCGAGACCGAGATCTGCCTCAACCTCCCAGACCTCAGCGTGTGTGTGTCCTTGTCGTTCGGATGACGTTTCTTGAGGCGAAGGTACACGCTCCCTAAGCCCCACGCCATCTTCCCATTGCGTTTATATAGCAGATCCTCGGCCTCCTTGTTGATCTGAATGATCACGTGCTGCCCACCACTGGGTAAAGGTTCATCAACCTTCAGCACGGACCAATCACTCGTCGGTATGGCCGGGTTCTGCTTTTTAAGCAGCTGAAGCGCCCGCTCTCCCTGGACAACTATTGGGAAAAGGACTTTCGCCTTCGGCATGGACGGAATATTATTCCTGTCCACCACGTCCAGCTTGGCCCCTCCCACAGCCCGTCCAGTTTGGGTACGGTCGCTTGCAGCCACTGCAATGTTGTCGTCCTTGCATGTCAGGATCTTGACACCATTCAGCCAGCCAGTGCCTTCGAATGTAGGCATTGGACTGTCTGGGACATTCTCCATCCTGACAAACAGTGCGTCGACCAGCTTACTATGGGTCAACCGCCACCGCTCTGCAGACATTTTCCCGTTAGGGTCCCCTCTGTCTATGAGAGCAACGGCGAGATGCCGCCTGGCAGTTTCAGCAACCGTTGCTCTCTGTTTCGTCCTGTTCGAGTCCGTGTTGGTGGAGCCAGGTGCTCGCAGCTTCTTGCTCACTGGAGCCCCTTGCTTGGGACTCTCAGCGGACCGTTGGCGCTTGCTTGCCATGGACTCCACCTTGTTGTTGGCAGGGCCGGTAGAACCGGTCTGCACTTTATTGTCTTTTGGAAGGGGCTAAGTTGGTTTTCCCGCATCCACGTGTTGGCCCAGGCAAGCCTCTCCTGGTCCTTGACGGACAGGTTAGCTACGCCACTAAGCCTTGCGTGAATACGGGTCGCCGCCCTATTTTGGCCTTCTCCTTCAGCCCCCCGTGCCCCGCTGCGCAACCTTGGAGGTGCTGGCGATAGGCAGGGGTGACTGAAGAGGAAGACGTTCCCCCTCCACCGTAGAAGCTGGCGCAGCGCTCTTTGGTCCGTGTCGGTTAAGACCACAGCACCCGCGCGCACCAACCTCGAATTTTTGGTGGCAGTGTTGTTACAACTGATACGGCCTGCTCCCGCCGCCTCAGAGGTGTGACCGCTGGCGACACGCAGAGAGGATCTCTCCTCGTGCCCGCCGGTGGTAGCAGTCACGCCTTCCACTGACGTTTGGGCTGACATCCCAGCCCGAGTTGAATAGTTTAATGAGTCCATTCCGAGACCATAGTTGGCTAATTTTGTTCTTGGGAGCCCCCCATAGCGTTTTCAGTCTGACCGCCAGACACCTCGTACCATGGATTCTGCTACTTATCTTCAGGCAGATGCCCGAAAGATAAGGAACAGAGTCCTCAGCTAGATCTGCAGTTCCTGAAATATCGACGTATAGTAGAGATCTGCTACCCGTTGACACTGAGGTAATACAGATCCTACCAGCCAGCACCCTCGGGGAGGGTTCAGCAGAGGATTTTTGCCAGCCAAAAGAACCGTTAGATATCCAGAAAAATCTAGTTTGCCATGAAAAAGATTGGACAATTTAGAAACGAGTTGTTTACTTTTCGTACATTTTGTTGCTATGACTTCTTTTATTTTTGGCATATGGACGCAAACCACTGTGCGCTGTGTACAAAGATGGACAGGAGGGACGATGACGATGGACACTGACAGCGGCGACGTGAGAACAATGAATGGTCATATGACAAACATACGTTTCGTGTAAAAATTTTTGTCACCAATTTCGTTTGGAGTCTTTTGGCAATTTTTTGTATTTTGTATGTATTTGTATTTTTTCTCTATTTTCATTATTATTATTTTTTTTTTTGTGTTACGGTTGTGTTCGTGTGTGTATTTGCACTTGTTGTTGGCCACTTTGTGTCGCATTCGCCCGCTGTTGAAAGTGTTGATGAAAATGGGAATTATTAACTGAAATTCGCATAAACTAATTGCGCAATTTACTCAAGTCAGGCAAATATTGCAAAATTAAAGTTTCATATTTAACAATGCAGAGAAGAATGCGTCAAAATTTGAAGGCAAGAGAGTAGCAAAAAATTTTTACTCGAATTGCAAGTTTCATCATATTTGGTTTAATTTCTAATCTTCTTTCTCTTTTAATGTGTTTCCTATTTTCATATTTTTGCTATACTTTATATAACATAAATGTATATTTTTGAAAGCTTGCTTAATGTGTTTGTTGCGTCACTTTTCTAGTTTTGTTTGGTTATTACTTAAAATTGTTTTTCATGCCATTTTATTTTCTATTGCAAAATATTTCTAGGCAATGCAAATACAAGTAACTATATAAGAATAGAAAAATATTTTGATTAAAAAAAGATTGCAAATTAGTTTTAAGAAATTTCTCATCTTAAAATATAACCATGAAATAAGATTTTACAAATTACAAAATCTTATTTTATTATCGAAAAGAGCTCAAAATCAAAAATTTTGTTTTGTTTCTTAAAATGTTGGAACTCACTTCTTTTTAAAATAAGAACCTTTTTGTTTCAAGAACAAGTTTTGGGCAATCTAGAATTTTTGTAGATTTTAGATATTGACATGTTATATATTTTTATTTAAAGGTCTTTTAGTTTCTACTTCTCGATGTTCGGATGTTCTCTTTGAGACGACATTGCGATTCACCTTTTCGTGTCTTATTTCGTACTGTAAATATATTTTTAGTTGTGCAGCAGGAGTCAACGTGCCAACGCGTTTGTGTTTTGTTTTTGCGGGTGTGTGTGACATACAAAATAAAAATAACATTAGTGGATTATCAGGAAAATGCGCCAGTGGTGCTGATGTACGCAACGAGGGAGCTCGCTGCCATTGCGTTTGACAAGGAAATTCCATTAAAATGAAAGTTTTAAATTTGCAGAAAACGGCAGCGACAACAGCAGCAGCAACAGCTACAGTAACAGCAACAGCAACATCAATGGCAGAAAATATAACAACAACTGCAAATAAACCACACAACAGCTAAAGACAACAGCAACAAATGAACAGCAACAGCGTGTTCGTTATTGTTATTGTTAATGCTGTTAGGAGAGATGTTGCTGCTGTTGCTATTGCTGCTGTTGCTACTGTTTTATAGCTGCTTACGGTTAAAACAGCGAACAAACTCACAACACTGATATCAAAGTTAGGTAGCTCGCTTAA